>NC_138542.1:10558480-10779536 GCF_964234715.1 Podarcis melisellensis
ATTTTTGAATAAACTGCCGAAAGTCAGAATGTTGATGAAATTGTGACCACGGGGGGTAGGATATTTTTTAAAAAAATCTTTTTCTGCCGGTTAAGTTGTGGAGGGCTGATTTCTTGTTCTGTGATAAAAAGCCTTGTGTTTTGACCGCCAAACCTTTCAGGGGAGCATTTGCAACCGTGTGGCACCATTTTTGAGTGAATTTCCAAAAGTCAGATTTTTGATGAAATTGTGACCCCGGGGGTTAGGGATTTTTTCAAAAAAATCTTTTTCTGCCGATTAAGTTGTCGAGGGCTGATTCCCTGTCCTGTGATAAAAAGCCTTGTGTTTCGACCGCCAAACCTTTCAGGGGAGCATTTGCAACCGTGTGGCACCATTTTTGAATAAACTGCCGAAAGTCAGAATGTTGATGAAATTGTGACCACGGAGGGTAGGATATTTTTTAAAAAAATCTTTTTCTGCCGGTTAAGTTGTGTAGGGCTGATTTCTTGTTCTGTGATAAAAAGCCTTCTGTTTCGACCGCCGAACCTTTCAGGGGAGCATTTGCAAAAGTGTGGCACCATTTTTGAGTGAATTGCCGAAAGTCAGATTTTTGATGAAATTGTGATCCCGGAGGTTAGGGATATTTTCATAATAATCTTTTTCTGCCGATTAAGTTGTGGTGGGCTGATTCCCTTTCCTGTGATTAAAAGCCTTGTGTTTCGACCGCCAAACCTTTCAGGGGGAACATTTGCAACCGTGTGGCACCATTTTTGAGTGAGTTGCCGAATGTCATATTTTTGATGAAATTGTGACCCCGGGGGTTAGGGATTTTTTCAAAAAAATCTTTTTCTGCCGGTTAAGTTGTGGAGGGCTGATTTCTTGTTCTGTGATAAAAAGCCTTCTGTTTTGACCGCCAAACCTTTCAGGGGAGCATTTGCAACCGTGTGGCACCATTTTTGAGTGAATTTCCAAAAGTCAGATTTTTGATGAAATTGTCACCCCGGGGGTTAGGGATTTTTTCAAAAAAATCTTTTTCTGCCGGTTAAGTTGTCGAGGGCTGATTCCCTGTCCTGTGATAAAAAGCCTTGTGTTTCGACCGCCAAACCTTTCAGGGGAGCATTTGCAACCGTGTGGCACCATTTTTGAATAAACTGCCGAAAGTCAGAATGTTGATGAAATTGTGACCACGGGGGGTAGGATATTTTTTAAAAAAATCTTTTTCTGCCGGTTAAGTTGTGGAGGGCTGATTTCTTGTTCTGTGATAAAATGCCTTCTGTTTCGACTGCCAAACCTTTCAGGCGAGCATTCGCAACCGTTTTGCTCCATTTTTGAGTGAATTTCCAAAAGTCAGATTTTTTATCAAATTCTGACCCCGGGGGTTAGGGATTTTTTCAAAAAAATCTTTTTCTGCCGGTTAAGTTGTTGAGGGCTTATTTCTTTTTCTGTGATAAAAAGCCTTCTATTTCGACTGCCAAACCTATCAGGGGAGTATTTGCAACCGTGTGGCACCATTTTTGAGTGAATTTCCAAAAGTCAGATTTTTGATGCAATTGTGACTCCGGGGGTTAGGGATTTTTTCAAAAAAATCTTTTTCTGCCGGTTAAGTTGTCGAGGGCTGATTCCCTGTCCTGTGATAAAAAGCCTTGTGTTTCGACCGCCAAACCTTTCAGGGGAGCATTTGCAACCGTGTGGCACCATTTTTGAGTGAATTGCCGAAAGTCAGATTTTTGATGAAATTGTGACCCTGGGGGTTAGGGATTTTTTTAAAAAAATCTTTTTCTGCCGGTTAAGTTGTGGAGGGCTGATTTCTTGTTCTGTGATAAAATGCCTTCTGTTTCGACTGCCAAACCTTTCAGGCGAGCATTCGCAACCGTTTTGCTCCATTTTTGAGTGAATTTCCAAAAGTCAGATTTTTTATCAAATTCTGACCCCGGGGGTTAGGGATTTTTTCAAAAAAATCTTTTTCTGCCGGTTAAGTTGTTGAGGGCTTATTTCTTTTTCTGTGATAAAAAGCCTTCTATTTCGACTGCCAAACCTATCAGGGGAGTATTTGCAACCGTGTGGCACCATTTTTGAGTGAATTTCCAAAAGTCAGATTTTTGATGCAATTGTGACTCCGGGGGTTAGGGATTTTTTCAAAAAAATCTTTTTCTGCCAGTTAAGTTGTGGAGGGCTGATTCCCTGTCCTGTGATTTAAAGCCTTGTGTTTTGACCGCCAAACCTTTCAGGGGAACATTTGCAACCTTGTGGCACCATTTTTGAGTAAACTGCCGAAAGTCAGATTTTTGATGAAATTGTGACCCCGGGGGTTAGGGATTTTTTCCAAAAAATCTTTTTCTGCTGGTTAAGTTGTCGAGGGCTGATTTCTTGTTCTGTGATAAAAAGCCTTCTGTTTCGACCGCCAAACATTTTAGGAGAGCATTTGCAAGCGTGTGGCACCATTTTTGAGTGAATTTCCAAAAGTCCGATTTTTGATGAAATTTTGACCCCGGGGGTTAGCGATTTTTTCAAAAAAATCTTTTTCTGCCGGTTAAGTTTTCGAGGGCTGATTCCCTGTCCTGTGATTAAAAGCCTTGTGTTTCGACCGCCAAACCTTTCAGGGGAGCATTTGCAACCGTGTGGCACCATTTTTGAGTGAATTTCCAAACGTCAGATTTTTAATGAAATTGTGACCCCGGGGGTTAGGGATTTTTTCAAAAAAATCTTTTTCTGCCGGTTAAGTTGTGGAGGGCTGTTTCCCTGTCCTCTGATTAAAAGCCTTGTGTTTCGACCGCCAAACCTTTCAGGGGAGCATTTGCAACCGTGTGGCACCATTTTTGAGTAAACTGCCAAAAGGCAGAATTTTGATGAAATTTTGACCCCGGGGGTTAGCGATTTTTTCAAAAAAATCTTTTTCTGCCGGTTAAGTTTTCGAGGGCTGATTTCTTGTTCTGTGATAAAAAGCCTTCTGTTTCGACCGCCAAACCTTTCATGGGAGCATTTGCAACCGTGTGGCACCATTTTTGAGTGAATTTCGAAAAGTCAGATTTTTGATGAAATTGTGACCCCGGGGGTTAGGGATTTTTTCAAAAAAATCTTTTTCTGCCAGTTAAGTTGTGGAGGGCTGATTCCCTGTCCTGTGATTTAAAGCCTTGTGTTTTGACCGCCAAACCTTTCAGGGGAACATTTGCAACCGTGTGGCACCATTTTTGAGTGAATTTCCAAAAGTCAAATTTATGATGAAATTGTGACCCCGGGGGTTAGGGATTTTTTCAAAAAAATCTTTTTCTGCCAGTTAAGTTGTCGAGGGCTGATTTCTTGTTCTGTGATAAAAAGACATGTGTTTCGACCGCCAAACCTTTCAGGGGAGCATTTGCAACCGTGTGGCACCATTTTTGAGTGAATTTCCAAAAGTCAGATTTTTGATGAAATTGTGACCCCGGGGGTTAGGGATTTTTTCCAAAAAATCTTTTTCTGCTGGTTAAGTTGTCGAGGGCTGATTTCTTGTTCTGTGATAAAAAGCCTTCTGTTTCGACCGCCAAACATTTTAGGAGAGCATTTGCAAGCGTGTGGCACCATTTTTGAGTGAATTTCCAAAAGTCCGATTTTTGATGAAATTTTGACCCCGGGGGTTAGCGATTTTTTCAAAAAAATCTTTTTCTGCCGGTTAAGTTTTCGAGGGCTGATTTCTTGTTCTGTGATAAAAAGCCTTCTGTTTCGACCGCCAAACCTTTCATGGGAGCATTTGCAACCGTGTGGCACCATTTTTGAGTGAATTTCCAAAAGTCAGATTTTTGATGAAATTGTGACCCCGGGGCTTAGGGATTTTTTCAAAAAAATCTTTTTCTGCCGGTTAAGTTGTCGAGGGCTGATTTCTTGTTCTGTGATAAAACGCCTTCTGTTTCGACCGCCAAACCTTTCATGGGAGCATTTGCAAACGTTTGGCATCATTTTTGAGTGAATTGCTGAAAGTCAGATTTTTGTTGAAATTGTGACGCCGGGGCTTAGGGATTTTTTCAAAAAAATCTTTTTCTGCCGGTTAAGTTGTGGAGGGCTGATTTCTTGTTCTGTGATAAAAAGCCTTTTGTTTTGACGGCCAAAGCTTTCAGGGGAGCATTTGCAACCGTGTGGCACCAGTTTTGAGTGAATTTCCAAAAGTCAGATTTTTGATGAAATTGTGACCATGGGGGTTAGGGATTTTTTTCAAAAAAATCTTTTTCTGCCGGTTAAGTTATGGAGGGCTGATTTCTTGTTCTGTGATAAAAAGCCTTCTGTTTCGACCCCCAAACCCTTAGGGGAGCATTTGCAACCGTGTGGCACCATTTTTGAGTGAATTTCCAGAAGTCAGATTTTTGATGAAATTGTGACCCCGGGCGTTAGCGATTTTTTCAAAAAAATCTTTTTCTGCCAGGTAAGTTGTGCAGGGCTGATTCCCTCTCCTGTGATTTAAAGCCTTGTGTTTCGACCGCCAAACCTTTCAGGGGAGCATTTGCAACCGTGTGGCACCATTTTTGAGTAAACTGCCGAAAGTCAGAATTTTGATGAAATTGTGACCCCGGGGCTTATGGATTTTTTCAAAAAAATCTTTTTCTGCCGGTTAAGTTGTCGAGGGCTGATTTCTTGTTCTGTGATAAAAAGCCTTCTGTTTCGACCGCCAAACCTTTCATGGGAGCATTTACAACCGTGTGGCACCATTTTTGAGTGAATTTCCAAAAGTCAGATTTTTGATGAAATTGTGACCCCGGGGCTTAGGGATTTTTTCAAAAAAATCTTTTTCTGCCGGTTAAGTTGTCGAGGGCTGATTTCTTGTTCTGTGATAAAAAGCCTTCTGTTTCGACCGCCAAACCTTTCAGGGGAGCATTTGCAACGGTGTGGCACCATTTTTGAGTGAATTGCCGAAAGTCAGATTTTTTATGAAATTGTGACCCCGGGGGTTAGGGATTTTTTCAAAAAAATCTTTTTCTGCCGGTTAAGTTGTCGAGGGCTGATTTCTTGTTCTGTGATAAAAAGCCTTCTGTTTCGACCCCCAAACATTTTAGGGGAGCATTTGCAAGCGTGTGGCACCATTTTTGAGTGAATTTCCAAAAGTCAGATTTTTGATGAAATTGTGACGCCTGGGGTTAGCGATTTTTTCAAAAAAATCTTTTTCTGCCGGTTAAGTTGTGGAGGGCTGATTTCTTGTTCTGTGATTAAAAGCCTTGTGTTTCGACCGCCAAACCTTTCAGGGGAGCATTTGCAAACGTTTGGCACCATTTTTGAATAAACTGCCGAAAGTCAGAATTTTGATGAAATTGTGACCACGGGGGTTAGCGATTTTTTCAAAAAAATCTTTTTCTGTCGGTTAAGTTGTGGAGGGCTGATTCCCTGTCCTGTGATTAAAAGCCTTGTGTTTTGACCGCCAAACCTTTCAGGGGAGCATTTGCAACCGTGTGGCACCATTTTTGAGTGAATTTCCAAACGTCAGATTTTTGATGAAATTGTGACGCCGGGGGTTAGGGTTTTTTTCAAAAAAATCTTTTTCTGCCGGTTAAGTTGTCGAGGGCTGATTTCTTGTTCTGTGATAAAAAGCCTTCTGTTTCGACCGCCAAACCTTTCAGGGGAGCATTTGCAACCGTGTGGCACCATTTTTGAGTGAATTGCCGAAAGTCAGATTTTTGATGAAATTGTGACCCCGGGCGTTAGCGATTTTTTCAAAAAAATCTTTTTATTTCGGTTAAGTTGTGGAGGGCTGATTCCCTGTCCTGTGATTAAAAGCCTTGTGTTTCGACCGCCAAACCTTTCAGGGGAGCATTTGCAACCGTCTGGCACCATTTTTGAATAAACTGCCGAAAGTCAGAATTTTGATGAAATTGTGACCACGGGGGTTAGGGATTTTTTCAAAAAAATCTTTTTCTGCTGGCTAAGTTGTGGAGGGCTGATTTCTTGTTCTGTTTTAAAAAGCCTTCTGTTTCGACCGCCAAACCTTTCAGGGGAGCATTTGCAACCGTGTGGCACTATTTTTGAGTGAATTTCCAAAAGTCAGATTTTTGATGAAATTGTGACCACAGGGGTTAGGGATTTTTTTCAAAAAGAATCTTTTTCTGCCGGTTAAGTTGTGGAGGGCTGATTTCTTTTTCTGTGATAAAAAGCCTTCTGTTTCAACTGCCAAAGCTTTCACGGGAACATTTGCAACCGTGTGGCACCATTTTTGAGTGAATTGCCGAAAGTCAGATTTTTGATGAAATTGTGACCCCGGGGGTTAGGGATTTTTTTAAAAAAATCTTTTTCTGCCGGTTAAGTTGTGGAGGGCTGATTTCTTGTTCTGTGATAAAATGCCTTCTGTTTCGACTGCCAAACCTTTCAGGCGAGCATTCGCAACCGTTTTGCTCCATTTTTGAGTGAATTTCCAAAAGTCAGATTTTTTATCAAATTCTGACCCTGGGGGTTAGGGATTTTTTCAAAAAAATCTTTTTCTGCCGGTTAAGTTGTGGAGGGCTTATTTCTTTTTCTGGGATAAAAAGCCTTCTATTTCGACTGCCAAACCTATCAGGGGAGTATTTGCAACCGTGTGGCACCATTTTTGAGTGAATTTCCAAAAGTCAGATTTTTGATGCAATTGTGACCCCGGGGGTTAGGGATTTTTTCAAAAAAATCTTTATCTGCCGGTTAAGTTGTGGAGGGCTGATTCCCTGTCCTGTGATTAAAAGCCTTGTGTTTCGACCGCCAAACCTTTCAGGGGAGCATTTGCAACCGTGTGGCACCATTTTTGAGTGAATTTCCAAAAGTCAGATTTTTGATGAAATTGTGACCCCCGGGGTTTGGGATTTTTTCAAAAAAATCTTTTTCTGCCAGTTAAGTTGTGGAGGGCTGATTCCCTGTCCTGTGATTTAAAGCCTTGTGTTTGAACCGCCAAACCTTTCAGGGGAACATTTGCAACCGTGTGGCACCATTTTTGAGTGAATTTCCAAAAGTCAGATTTTTGATGAAATTGTGACCCCGGGTGTTAGGGATTTTTTCAAAAAAATCTTTTTCTGCCGGTTAAGTTGTCGAGGGCTGTTTTCTTTTTCTGTGATAAAAAGACTTGTGTTTCGACCGCCAAACCTTTCAGGGGAGCATTTGCAACCGTGTGGCACCATTTTTGAATAAACTGCCGAAAGTAAGAATTTTGATGAAATTGTGACCACGGGGGTTAGAGATTTTTTCAAAAAAATCTTTTTCTGCCGGTTAAGTTGTGGAGGGCTGATTTCTTGTTCTGTTTTAAAAAGCCTTCTGTTTCGACCGCCAAACCTTTCAGGGGAGCATTTGCAACCGTGTGGCACCATTTTTGAGTGAATTTCCAAAAGTCAGATTATTGATGAAATTGTGACCACGGGGGTTAGGGAATTTTTTCAAAAAAATCTTTTTCTGCCGGTTAAGTTGTGGAGGGCTGATTTCTTGTTGTGGGATAAAAAGCCTTCTGTTTCGACCGCCAAACCCTTAGGGGAGCATTTGCAACCGTGTGGCACCATTTTTGAGTGAATTTCCAAAAGTCAGATTTTTGTTGAAATTGTGACCCCGGGGGTTAGCGATTTTTTCAAAAAAATCTTTTTCTGCCGGTTAAGTTGTGGAGGGCTGATTCCCTGTCCTGTGATTAAAAGCCTTGTGTTTCGACCGCCAAACCTTTCAGGGGAGCATTTGCAACCGTGTGGCACCATTTTTGAGTCAATTTCCAAACGTCAGATTTTTAATGAAATTGTGACCCCGGGGGTTAGGGATTTTTTCAAAAAAATCTTTTTCTGCCGGTTAAGTTTTCGAGGGCTGATTTCTTGTTCTGTGATAAAAAGCCTTCTGTTTCGACCGCCAAACCTTTCATGGGAGCATTTGCAACCGTGTGGCTCCATTTTTGAGTGAATTTCCAAAAGTCAGATTTTTGATGAAATTGTGACCATGGGGGTTAGGGATTTTTTCAAAAAAATCTTTTTCTGCCGGTTAAGTTTTCGAGGGCTGATTTCTTGTTCTGTGATAAAACGCCTTCTGTTTCGACCGCCAAACCTTTCATGGGAGCATTTGCAACCGTGTGGCTCCATTTTTGAGTGAATTTCCAAAAGTCAGATTTTTGATGAAATTGTGACCCCGGGGGTTAGGGATTTTTTCAAAAATATCTTTTTCTGCCGGTTAAGTTGTCGAGGGCTGATTTCTTGTTCTGTGATAAAACGCCTTCTGTTTCGACCGCCAAACCTTTCAGGGGAGCATTTGCAAACGTTTGGCATCATTTTTGAGTGAATTGCTGAAAGTCAGATTTTTGATGAAATTGTGACGCCGGGGCTTAGGGATTTTTTCAAAAAAATCTTTTTCTGCCGGTTAAGTTGTGGAGGGCTGATTTCTTGTTCTGTGATAAAAAGCCTTTTGTTTTGACGGCCAAACCTTTCAGGGGAGCATTTGCAACCGTGTGGCACCAGTTTTGAGTGAATTTCCAAAAGTCAGATTTTTGATGAAATTGTGACCACGGGGGTTAGGGATTTTTTTCAAAATAATCTTTTTCTGCCGGTTAAGTTGTGGAGGGCTGATTTCTTGTTCTGTGATAAAAAGCCTTCTGTTTCGACCGCCAAACCCTTAGGGGAGCATTTGCAACCGTGTGGCACCATTTTTGAGTGAATTTCCAGAAGTCAGATTTTTGATGAAATTGTGACACCGGGCGTTAGCGATTTTTTCAAAAAAATCTTTTTCTGCCAGGTAAGTTGTGCAGGGCTGATTCCCTCTCCTGTGATTTAAAGCCTTGTGTTTCGACCGCCAAACCTTTCAGGGGAGCATTTGCAACCGTGTGGCACCATTTTTGAGTGAATTGCCAAAAGTCAGATTTTTGATGAAATTGTGACCCCGGGCGTTAGCGATTTTTTCAAAAAAATCTTTTTCTGCCGGTTAAGTTGTGGAGGGCTGTTTCCCTGTCCTCTGATTAAAAGCCTTGTGTTTCGACCGCCAAACCTTTCAGGGGAGCATTTGCAACCGTGTGGCACCATTTTTGAGTAAACTGCCGAAAGTCAGAATTTTGATGAAATTGTGACCCCGGGGCTTATGGATTTTTTCAAAAAAATCTTTTCCTGCCGGTTAAGTTGTCGAGGGCTGATTTCTTGTTCTGTGATAAAAAGCCTTCTGTTTCGACAGCCAAACCTTTCATGGGAGCATTTACAACCGTGTGGCACCATTTTTGAGTGAATTTCCAAAAGTCAGATTTTTGATGAAATTGTGACCCCGGGGCTTAGGGATTTTTTCAAAAAAATCTTTTTCTGCCGGTTAAGTTGTCGAGGGCTGATTTCTTGTTCTGTGATAAAACGCCTTCTGTTTCGACCGCCAAACCTTTCAGGGGAGCATTTGCAAACGTTTGGCATCATTTTTGAGTGAATTGCTGAAAGTCAGATTTTTGATGAAATTGTGACGCCGGGGCTTAGTGATTTTTTCAAAAAAATCTTTTTCTGCCGGTTAAGTTGTGGAGGGCTGATTTCTTGTTCTGTGATAAAAAGCCTTTTGTTTTGACGGCCAGACCTTTCAGGGGAGCATTTGCAACCGTGTGGCACCAGTTTTGAGTGAATTTCCAAAAGTCAGATTTTTGATGAAATTGTGACCACGGGGGTTAGGGATTTTTTTCAAAAAAATCTTTTTCTGCCGGTTAAGTTGTGGAGGGCTGATTTCTTGTTCTGTGATAAAAAGCCTTCTGTTTCGACCGCCAAACACTTAGGGGAGCATTTGCAACCGTGTGGCACCATTTTTGAGTGAATTTCCAAAAGTCAGATTTTTGATGAAATTGTGACCCCGGGGGTTAGCGATTTTTTCAAAAAAATCTTTTTCTGCCGGATAAGTTGTGCAGGGCTGATTCCCTGTCCTGTGATTTAAAGCCTTGTGTTTCGACCGCCAAACCTTTCAGGGGAGCATTTGCAACCGTGTGGCACCATTTTTGAGTGAATTGCCAAAAGTCAGATTTTTGATGAAATTGTGACCCCGGGCGTTAGCGATTTTTTCAAAAATAATCTTTTTCTGCCGGATTAAGTTGTGGAGGGCTGTTTCCCTGTCCTCTGATTAAAAGCCTTGTGTTTCGACCGCCAAACCTTTCAGGGGAGCATTTGCAACCGTTTGGCACCATTTTTGAGTAAACTGCCGAAAGTCAGAATTTTGATGAAATTGTGACCCCGGGGCTTATGGATTTTTTCAAAAAAATCTTTTTCTGCCGGTTAAGTTGTCGAGGGCTGATTTCTTGTTCTGTGATAAAAAGCCTTCTGTTTCGACCGCCAAACCTTTCATGGGAGCATTTGCAACCGTGTGGCACCATTTTTGAGTGAATTTCCAAAAGTCAGATTTTTGATGAAATTGTGACCCCGGGGGTTAGGGATTTTTTCAAAAAAATCTTTTTCTGCCAGTTAAGTTGTGGAGGGCTGATTCCCTGTCCTGTGATTTAAAGCCTTGTGTTTTGACCGCCAAACCTTTCAGGGGAACATTTGCAACCGTGTGGCACCATTTTTGAGTGAATTTCCAAAAGTCAAATTTATGATGAAATTGTGACCCCGGGGGTTAGGGATTTTTTCAAAAAAATCTTTTCCTGCCGGTTAAGTTGTCGAGGGCTGATTTCTTGTTCTGTGATAAAAAGACATGTGTTTCGACCGCCAAACCTTTCAGGGGAGCATTTGCAACCGTGTGGCACCATTTTTGAATAAACTGCCGAAAGTCAGAACTTTGATGAAATTGTGACCACGGGGGTTAGCGATTTTTTCAAAAAAATCTTTTTCTGTCGGTTAAGTTGTGGAGGGCTGATTCCCTGTCCTGTGATTAAAAGACTTTTGTTTCGACCGCCAAACCTTTCAGGGGAGCATTTGCAACCGTGTGGCACCATTTTTGAGTGAATTTCCAAACGTCAGATTTTTGATGAAATTGTGATCCCGGGGGTTAGGGATTTTTTCAAAAAAATCTTTTTCTGCCGGTTAAGTTGTGGAGGGCTGTTTCCCTGTCCTCTGATTAAAAGACTTTTGTTTCGACCGCCAAACCTTTCAGGGGAGCATTTGCAACCGTGTGGCACCATTTTTGAGTAAACTGCCGAAAGTCAGAATTTTGATGAAATTGTGACCCCGGGGCTTATGGATTTTTTCAAAAAAATCTTTTTCTGCTGGTTAAGTTGTTGAGGGCTGATTCCCTGTCCTGTGATTTAAAGCCTTGTGTTTTGACCGCCAAACCTTTCAGGGGAACATTTGCAACCGCGTGGCACCATTTTTGAGTGAATTTCCAAAAGTCAGATTTTTTATGAAATTGCGATCACGGGGGTTAGGGATTTTTTCCAAAAAATCTTTTTCTGCTGGTTAAGTTGTCGAGGGCTGATTTCTTGTTCTGTGATAAAAAGACTTGTGTTTCGACCGCCAAACCTTTCAGGGGAGCATTTGCAACCGTGTGGCACCATTTTTGAATAAACTGCCGAAAGTCAGAATTTTGATGAAATTGTGACCCCGGGGGTTAGGGATTTTTTCCAAAAAATCTTTTTCTGCCGGTTAAGTTGTCGAGGGCTTTTTTCTTGTTCTGTGATAAAAAGCCTTCTGTTTCGACCGCCAAACCTTTCAGGGGAGCATTTGCAACCGTGTGGCACCATTTTTGAGTGAATTTCCAAACGTCAGATTTTTGATGAAATTGTGACCCCGGGGGTTAGCGATTTTTTCAAAATAATCTTTTTCTGTCGGTTAAGTTGTGGAGGGCTGATTCCCTGTCCTGTGATTAAAAGCCTTGTGTTTCGACCGCCAAATCTTTCAGGGGAGCATTTGCAACCGTGTGGCACCATTTTTGAGTGAATTTCCAAAAGTCAGATTTTTGATGAAATTGTGACCCCAGGGGTTAGCGATTTTTTCAAAAAAATCTTTTTCTGCCGGATAAGTTGTGCAGGGCTGATTCCCTGTCCTGTGATTAAAAGCCTTGTGTTGCGACCGCCAAACCTTTCAGGGGAGCATTTGCAACCGTGTGGCACCATTTTTGAGTGAATTTCCAAAAGTCAGATTTTTGATGAAATTGTGACCCCGGGGGTTAGGGATTTTTTCAAAAAAATCTTTTTCTGCCGGTTAAGTTGTGGAGGGCTGATTTCTTGTTCTGTGATAAAAAGCCTTCTGTTTCGACCGCCAAACCTTTCAGGGGAGCATTTGCAAACGTTTGGCACCATTTTTGAGTGAATTGGTGAAAGTCAGATTTTTGATGAAATTGTGACCCCGGGGGTTAGGGATTTTTTCAAAAAAATCTTTTTCTGCCGGATAAGTTGTGGAGGGCTTATTTCTTGTTCTGTGATAAAAAGCCTTGTGTTTCGACCGCCAAACCTTTCAGGGGAGCATTTGCAACCGTGTGGCACCATTTTTGAGTGAATTTCCAAAAGTCAGATTTTTGATGAAATTGTGACCCCGGGGCTTATGGATTTTTTCAAAAAAATCTTTTTCTGCCGGTTAAGTTGTGGAGGGCTGTTTCCCTGTCCTGTGATTAAAAGACTTGTGTTTCGACCGCCAAACCTTTCAGGGGAGCATTTGCAACCGTGTGGCACCATTTTTGAGTAAACTGCCGAAAGTCAGAATTTTGATGAAATTGTGACCCCGGGGCTTATAGATTTTTTCCAAAAAATCTTTTTCTGCCGGTTAAGTTGTCGAGGGCTGATTTCTTGTTCTGTGATAAAAAGCCTTCTGTTTCGACCGCCAAACCTTTCAGGGGAGCATTTGCCACCGTGTGGCACCATTTTTGAGTGAATTGCCGAAAGTCAGATTTTTGATGAAATTGTGACCCTGGGCATTAGCGATTTTTTCAAAATAATCTTTTTCTGTCGGTTAAGTTGTGGAGGGCTGATTCCCTGTCCTGTGATTAAAAGCCTTGTGTTTCGACCGCCAAATCTTTCAGGGGAGCATTTGCAACCGTGTGGCACCATTTTTGAGTGAATTTCCAAACGTCAGATTTTTGATGAAATTGTGACCCCGGGGGTTAGGGATTTTTTCAAAAAAATCTTTTTCGGCCGGTTAATTTCTGGAGGGCTGATTCCCTGTCCTGTGATTAAAAGCCTTGTGTTTCTACCGCCAAACCTTTCAGGGGAGCATTTGAAAACTTTTGGCATCATTTTTGAGTGAATTTCCAAAAGTCAGATTTTTTATGAAATTGTGACCCCGGGGGTTAGGGATTTTTTCCAAAAAATCTTTTTCTGCCGGTTAAGTTGTGGAGGGCTTATTTCTTGTTCTGTGATAAAAAGCCTTCTGTTTCGACCGCCAAACCTTTCAGGGGAGCATTTGCAACCGTGTGGCACCATTTTTGAGTGAATTGCCAAACGTCAGATTTTTGATGAAATTGTGACCCCGGGGGTTAGGGATTTTTTCAAAAAAATCTTTTTCTGCCGGTTAAGTTGTCGAGGGCTGATTTCTTGTTCTGTGAAAAAAAGCCTTCTGTTTCGACCGCCAAACCTTTCAGGGGAGCATTTGCAACCGTGTGGCACCATTTTTGAGTGAATTGCCGAAAGTCAGATTTTTTATGAAATTGTGACCCCGGGGGTTATGGATTTTTTCAAAAAAATCTTTTTCTGCTGGTTAAGTTGTGGAGAGCTTATTTCTTGTTCTGTGATAAAAAGCCTTCTGTTTCGACCGCCAAACCTTTCATGGGAGCATTTGCAACCGTGTGGCACCATTTTTGAGTGAATTTCCAAAAGTCAGATTTTTGATGAAATTGTGACCCCGGGGGTTAGCGATTTTTTCAAAATAATCTTTTTCTGTCGGTTAAGTTGTGGAGGGCTGATTCCCTGTCCTGTGATTTAAAGCCTTGTGTTTTGACCGCCAAACCTTTCAGGGGAACATTTGCAAGCGTGTGGCACCATTTTTGAGTGAATTTCCAAAAGTCAGATTTTTTATGAAATTGCGATCACGGGGGTTAGGGATTTTTTCCAAAAAATCTTTTTCTGCTGGTTAAGTTGTCGAGGGCTGATTTCTTGTTCTGTGATAAAAAGACTTGTGTTTCGACCGCCAAACCTTTCAGGGGAGCATTTGCAACCGTGTGGCACCATTTTTGAATAAACTGCCGAAAGTCAGAATTTTGATGAAATTGTGACCCCGGGGGTTAGGGATTTTTTCCAAAAAATCTTTTTCTGCCGGTTAAGTTGTCGAGGGCTTTTTTCTTGTTCTGTGATAAAAAGCCTTCTGTTTCGACCGCCAAACCTTTCAGGGGAGCATTTGCAACCGTGTGGCACCATTTTTGAGTGAATTTCCAAACGTCAGATTTTTGATGAAATTGTGACCCCGGGGGTTAGCGATTTTTTCAAAATAATCTTTTTCTGTCGGTTAAGTTGTGGAGGGCTGATTCCCTGTCCTGTGATTAAAAGCCTTGTGTTTCGACCGCCAAATCTTTCAGGGGAGCATTTGCAACCGTGTGGCACCATTTTTGAGTGAATTTCCAAAAGTCAGATTTTTGATGAAATTGTGACCCCAGGGGTTAGCGATTTTTTCAAAAAAATCTTTTTCTGCCGGATAAGTTGTGCAGGGCTGATTCCCTGTCCTGTGATTAAAAGCCTTGTGTTGCGACCGCCAAACCTTTCAGGGGAGCATTTGCAACCGTGTGGCACCATTTTTGAGTGAATTTCCGAAAGTCAGATTTTTGATGAAATTGTGACCCCGGGGGTAAGGGTTTTTTTTAAAAACATCTTTTTCTGCCGGTTAAGTTGTGGAGGGCTTATTTCTTGTTCTGTGATAAAAAGCCTTGTGTTTCGACCGCCAAACCTTTGAGGGGAGCCTTTGCAAACGTTTGGCACCATTTTTGAGTGAATTGCCGAAAGTCAGATTTTTGATGAAATTGTGACCCCGGGGGTTATGGATGTTTTTCCAAAAAATCTTTTTCTGCCGGTTAAGTTGTGGAGGGCTGATTTCTTGTTCTGTGATAAAAAGCCTTCTGTTTCGACCGCCAAACCTTTCAGGGGAGCATTTGCAACCGTGTGGCAACATTTTTGAGTGAATTGCCGAAAGTCAGATTTTTGATGAAATTGTGACCCCGGGCGTTAGCGATTTTTTCAAAAAAATCTTTTTCTGTCGGTTAAGTTGTGGAGGGCTGATTCCCTGTCCTGTGATTAAAAGCCTTGTGTTTCGACCGCCAAACCTTTCAGGGGAGCATTTGAAACCGTGTGGCACCATTTTTGAGTAAACTGCCGAAAGTCAGATTTTTGATGAAATTGTGACCCCGGGGCTTATGGATTTTTTCAAAAAAATCTTTTTCTGCCGGTTAAGTTGTCGAGGGCTGATTTCTTGTCCTGTGATAAAAAGCCTTCTGTTTCGACCGCCAAACATTTTAGGGGAGCATTTGAAAGCGTGTGGCACCATTTTTGAGTGAATTTCCAAAAGTCAGATTTTTGATGAAATTTTGACCACGGGGGTTAGGGATTTTTTTCAAAAAAAATCTTTTTCTGCCGCTTAAGTTGTGGAGGGCTGATTTCTTTTTCTGTGATAAAAAGCCTTCTGTTTCAACTGCCAAAGCTTTCAGTGGAACAGTTGCAACCGTGTGGCACCATTTTTGAGTGAATTGCCAAAAGTCAGATTTTTGATGAAATTGTGACCCCGGGGCTTAGGGATTTTTTCCAAAAAATCTTTTTCTGCAGGTTAAGTTGTCGAGGGCTGTTTTTTTGTTCTGTGATAAAAAGCCTTCTGTTTCGACCGCCAAACCTTTCAGGGGAGCATTTGCAACCGTGTGGCACCATTTTTGAGTGAATTGCCGAAAGTCAGATTTTTTATGAAATTGTGACCCCGGGGGTTAGGGATTTTTTTAAAAAAATCTTTTTCTGCCGGTTAAGTTGTGGAGGGCTGATTTCTTGTTCTGTGATAAAAAGCCTTCTGTTTCGACCGCCAAACCCTTAGGGGAGCATTTGCAACCGTGTGGCACCATTTTTGAGTGAATTTCCAAAAGTCAGATTTTTGATGAAATTGTGACCCCGGGGGTTAGCGATTTTTTCAAAAAAATCTTTTTCTGCCGGATAAGTTGTGCAGGGCTGATTCCCTGTCCTGTGATTTAAAGCCTTGTGTTTCGACCGCCAAACCTTTCAGGGGAGCATTTGCAACCGTGTGGCACCATTTTTGAGTGAATTGCCAAAAGTCAGATTTTTGGTGAAATTGTGACCCCGGGGGTTAGCGATTTTTTCAAAAAAATCTTTTTCTGCCGGATAAGTTGTGCAGGGCTGATTCCCTGTCCTGTGATTAAAAGCCTTGTGTTGCGACCGCCAAACCTTTCAGGGGAGCATTTGCAACCGTGTGGCACCATTTTTGAGTGAATTGCCGAAAGTCAGATTTTTGATGAAATTGTGACCCCGGGGGTTAGGGATTTTTTCAAAAACATCTTTTTCTGCCGGTTAAGTTGTGGAGGGCTTATTTCTTGTTCTGTGATAAAAAGCCTTCTGTTTCGACCGCCAAACCTTTTATGGGAGCAACCGTGTGGCACCATTTTTGAGTGAATTTCCAAAAGTCAGATTTTTGATGAAATTGTGACCCCGGGGGTTAGGGATTTTTTCAAAAATATCTTTTTCTGCCAGTTAAGTTGTGGAGGGCTGATTCCCTGTCCTGTTATTTAAAGCCTTGTGTTTTGACCGCCAAACCTTTTAGGGGAACATTTGCAACCGTGTGGCACCATTTTTGAGTGAATTTCCAAAAGTCATATTTTTGATGAAATTGTGACCCCGGGGGTTAGGGATTTTTTCAAAAAAATCTTTTTCTGCCGGTTAAGTTGTCGAGGGCTGATTTCTTGTTCTGTGATAAAAAGACTTGTGTTTCGACCGCCAAACCTTTCAGGGGAGCATTTGCAACCGTGTGGCACCATTTTTGAATAAACGGCCGAAAGTCAGAATTTTGATGAAATTGTGATCACGGGGGTTAGGGATTTTTTCAAAAAAATCTTTTTCTGCCGGTTAAGTTGTGGAGGGCTGATTTCTTGTTCTGTGATAAAAAGCCTTCTGTTTCGACCGCCAAACCTTTCAGGGGAGCATTTTCAAACGTTTGGCACCATTTTTGAGTGAATTGGTGAAAGTCAGATTTTTGATGAAATTGTGACCCCGGGGGTTAGGGATTTTTTCCAAAAAATCTTTTTCTGCCGGTTAAGTTGTCGAGGGCTGATTTCTTGTTCTGTGATAAAAAGCCTTCTTTTTCGACCGCCAAACCTTTCAGGGGAGCATTTGCAACCGTGTGGCACCATTTTTGAGTGAATTGCCGAAAGTCAGATTTTTTATGAAATTGTGACCCCGGGGGTTAGGGATTTTTTCAAAAAAATCTTTTTCTGCCGGTTAAGTTGTGGAGGGCTTATTTCTTGTTCTGTGATAAAAAGCCTTCTGTTTCGACCGCCAAACCTTTCATGGGAGAATTTGCAACCGTGTGGCACCATTTTTGAGTGAATTTCCAAAAGTCAGATTTTTGATGAAATTGTGACCCCAGGGGTTAGGGATTTTTTCAAAAAAATCTTTTTCTGCCAGTTAAGTTGTGGAGGGCTGATTCCCTGTCCTGTTATTTAAAGCCTTGTGTTTTGACCGCCAAACCTTTCAGGGGAACATTTGCAACCGTGTGGAACCATTTTTGAGTGAATTTCCAAACGTCAGATTTTTGATGAAATTGTGACCCCGGGGGTTAGCGATTTTTTCAAAAAAATCTTTTTCTGCCGGTTAAGTTGTGGAGGGCTGATTTCTTGTTCTGTGATTAAAAGCCTTGTGTTTCGACCGCCAAACCTTTGAGGGGAGCCTTTGCAAACGTTTGGCACCATTATTGAGTGAATTGCCGAAAGTCAGATTTTTGATGAAATTGTGACTCCGGGGGTTAGGGATTTTTTTCAAAAAAATCTTTTTCTGCCGGTTAAGTTGTGGAGGGCTGATTTCTTGTTCTGTGATAAAAAGCCTTCTGTTTCGACCGCCAAACCTTTCAGGGGAGCATTTGCAACCGTGTGGCACCATTTTTGAGTGAATTGCCGAAAGTCAGATTTTTTATGAAATTGTGACCCCGGGGGTTAGGGATTTTTTTAAAAAAATCTTTTTCTGCCGGTTAAGTTGTGGAGGGCTGATTCCCTGTCCGGTGAATAAAAGCCTTCTGTTTCGACCGCCAAACCTTTCAGGGGAGCATTTGCAACCGTGTGGCACCATTTTTGAGTGAATTTCCAAAAGTCAGATTTTTGATGAAGTTGTGACCACGGGGGTTAGGGATTTTTTTCAAAAAAATCTTTTTCTGCCGGTTAAGTTGTGGAGGGCTGATTTCTTGTTCTGTGATAAAAAGCCTTCTCTTTCGACCGCCAAAGCTTTCAGGGGAGCATTTGCAACCGTGTGGCACAATTTTTGAGTGAATTTCCAAAAGTCAGATTTTTGATGAAATTGTGACCCCGGGGCTTATGGATTTTTTCAAAAAAATCTTTTTCTGCCGGTTAAATTTTCGAGGGCTGATATCTTGTTCTGTGATAAAAAGCCCTGTGTTTCGACCGCCAAACCATTCAGGGGAGCATTTGCAACCGTGTGGCACCATTTTTGAGTGAATTTCCAAAAGTCAGAATTTTGATGAAATTGTGACCCCGGGGCTTATGGATTTTTTCAAAAAAATCTTTTTCTGCCGGTTAAGTTGTCGAAGGCTGATTATTTGTTCTGTGATAAAATGCCTTCTGCTTCGACCGCCAAACCTTTCAGGCGAGCATTCGCAACCGTTTTGCTCCATTTTTGAGTGAATTTCGAAAAGTCAGATTTTTTCTCAAATTCTGACCCCGGGGGTTAGGGATTTTTTCAAAAAAATCTTTTGATCAGATTTTTGATCAAATTCTGTGATAAAAAGCCTTCTGTTTCGACCGCCAAATCTTTCAGGGGAGCATTTGCAACCGTGTGGCACCATTTTTGAGTGAATTGCCGAAAGTCAGATTTTTTATGAAATTGTGACCCCGGGGGTTAGGGATTTTTTTAAAAAAATCTTTTTCTGCCGGTTAAGTTGTGGAGGGCTGATTCCCTGTCCGGTGAATAAAAGCCTTCTGTTTCGACCGCCAAACCTTTCAGGGGAGCATTTGCAACCGTGTGGCACCATTTTTGAGTGAATTTCCAAAAGTCAGATTTTTGATGAAGTTGTGACCACGGGGGTTAGGGATTTTTTTCAAAAAAATCTTTTTCTGCCGGTTAAGTTGTGGAGGGCTGATTTCTTGTTCTGTGATAAAAAGCCTTCTCTTTCGACCGCCAAAGCTTTCAGGGGAGCATTTGCAACCGTGTGGCACAATTTTTGAGTGAATTTCCAAAAGTCAGATTTTTGATGAAATTGTGACCCCGGGGCTTATGGATTTTTTCAAAAAAATCTTTTTCTGCCGGTTAAATTTTCGAGGGCTGATATCTTGTTCTGTGATAAAAAGCCCTGTGTTTCGACCGCCAAACCATTCAGGGGAGCATTTGCAACCGTGTAGCACCATTTTTGAGTGAATTTCAAAAGTCAGAATTTTGATGAAATTGTGACCCCGGGGCTTATGGATTTTTTCAAAAAAATCTTTTTCTGCCAGTTAAGTTGTCGAGGGCTGATTTCTTGTTCTGTGATAAAAAGCCTTCTGTTTCGACCGCCGAACATTTTTGGGGAGCATTTGCAACCGTGTGGCACCATTTTTGAGTGAATTTCCAAAAGTCAGATTTTTGATGAAATTGTGACCCCGGGGGTTAGGGATTTTTTCAAAAAAATCTTTTTCTGCCGGTTAAGTTGTTGAGGGCTTATTTCTTTTTCTGTGATAAAAAGCCTTCTATTTCGACCGCCAAACCTTTCAGGGGAGCATTTGCAACCGTGTGGCACCATTTTTGAGTGAATTTCCAAAAGTCAGATTTTTGATGCAATTGTGACCCCGGGGGTTAGGGATTTTTTCAAAAAAATCTTTATCTGCCGGTTAAGTTGGGGAGGGCTGATTCCCTGTTCTGTGATTAAAAGCCTTGTGTTTCGACCGCCAAACCTTTCAGGGGAGCATTTGCAACCGTGTGGCACCATTTTTGAGTGAATTTCAAAAAGGCAGATTTTTGATGAAATTGTGACCCCGGGGGTTAGGGATTTTTTCAAAAAAATCTTTTTCTGCCGGTTAAGTTGTGGAGGGCTGATTTCTTGTTCTGTGATTAAAAGCCTTGTGTTTCGACCGCCAAACCTTTCAGGGGAGCATTTGCAACCGTGTGGCACCACTTTTGAGTCAATTGCCAAAAGTCAGATTTTTGATGAAATTTTGACCCCGGGGCTTAGGGATTTTTTCAAAAAAAATCTTTTTCTTCCGGTTAAGTTGTCGAGGGCTGATTTCTTGTTCTGTGATAAAAAGCCTTCTGTTTCGCCCGCCAAGCCTTTCAGGCGAGCATTGGCAACCGTTTGGCACCATTTTTGAGTGAATTGCTGAAAGTCAGATTTTTGATGAAATTGTGACCCCGGGGGTTAGGGATTTTTTAAAAAAAATCTTTTTCTGCCGGTTAAGTTGTGGAGGGCTGATTTCTTGTTCTGTGATTAAAAGCCTTCTGTTTCGAACGCCAAACCTTTCAGGGGAGCATTTGCAACCGTGTGGCACCATTTTTGAATAAACTGCCGAAAGTCAGAAATTTTGATGAAATCGTGACCCCAGGGGTTTGCGATTTTTTCAAAAAAATCTTTTTCTGCCAGTTAAGTTGTGGAGGGCTGATATCTTGTTCTGTGATAAAAAGCCTTGTGTTTCGACCGCCAAACCATTCAGGGGAGCATTTGCAACCGTGTGGCACCATTTTTGAGTGAATTGCCGAAAGTCAGATTTTTTATGAAATTGTGACCCCGGGGGTTAGGGATTTTTTCAAAAACATCTTTTTCTGCCGGTTAAGTTGTGGAGGGCTTATTTCTTGTTCTGTGATAAAAAGCCTTCTGTTTCGACCGCCAAACCTTTTAGGGGAGCATTTGCAACCGTGTGGCACCATTTTTGAGTGAATTTCCAAACGTCAGATTTTTGATGAAATTGTGACCCCGGGGGTTAGCGATTTTTTCAAAAAAATCTTTTTCTGCCGGTTAAGTTGTGCAGGGCTGATTTCTTGTTCTGTGATTAAAAGCCTTGTGTTTCGACCGCCAAACCTTTCAGGGGAGCATTTGCAACCGTGTGGCACCATTTTTGAGTGAATTGCCGAAAGTCAGATTTTTGATGAAATTGTGACCCCGGGGGTTAGGGATTTTTTCAAAAAAATCTTTTTCTGCCAGTTAAGTTGTGGAGGGCTGATTCCCTTTCCTGTTATTTAAAGCCTTGTGTTTTGACCGCCAAACCTTTCAGGGGAACATTTGCAACCGTTTGGCACCATTTTTGAGTGAATTTCCAAAAGTCATATTTTTGATGAAATTGTGACCCCGGGGGTTAGGGATTTTTTCAAAAAAATCTTTTTCTGCCGGTTAAGTTGTCGAGGGCTGATTTCTTGTTCTGTGATAAAAAGACTTGTGTTTCGACCGCCAAACCTTTCAGGGGAGAATTTGCAACCGTGTGGCACCATTTTTGAATAAACGGCCGAAAGTCAGAATTTTGATGAAATTGTGATCACGGGGGTTAGGGATTTTTTCAAAAAAATCTTTTTCTGCCGGTTAAGTTGTGGAGGGCTGATTTCTTGTTCTGTGATAAAAAGCCTTCTGTTTCGACCGCCAAACCTTTCAGGGGAGCATTTGCAACCGTGTGGCACCATTTTTGAGTGAATTGCCGAAAGTCAGATTTTTGATGAAATTGTGACCCCGGGGGTTAG
Organism: Podarcis melisellensis; assembly: GCF_964234715.1. NCBI lineage: Eukaryota > Metazoa > Chordata > Lepidosauria > Squamata > Lacertidae > Podarcis > Podarcis melisellensis. Next base: position 10,580,106 of record NC_138542.1, read on the forward strand.
GGATTTTTTCAAAAAAATCTTTTTCTGCCGGTTAAGTTGTGGAGGGCTTATTTCTTGTTCTGTGATAAAAAGCCTTCTGTTTCGACCGCCAAACCTTTCATGGGAGAATTTGCAACCGTGTGGCACCATTTTTGAGTGAATTTCCAAAAGTCAGATTTTTGATGAAATTGTGACCCCAGGGGTTAGGGATTTTTTCAAAAAAATCTTTTTCTGCCAGTTAAGTTGTGGAGGGCTGATTCCCTGTCCTGTTATTTAAAGCCTTGTGTTTTGACCGCCAAACCTTTCAGGGGAACATTTGCAACCGTGTGGCACCATTTTTGAGTGAATTTCCAAACGTCAGATTTTTGATGAAATTGTGACCCCGGGGGTTAGCGATTTTTTCAAAAAAATCTTTTTCTGCCGGTTAAGTTGTGGAGGGCTGAATTCTTGTTCTGTGATTAAAAGCCTTGTGTTTCGACCGCCAAACCTTTGAGGGGAGCCTTTGCAAACGTTTGGCACCATTTTTGAGTGAATTGCCGAAAGTCAGATTTTTGATGAAATTGTGACTCCGGGGGTTAGGGATTTTTTTCAAAGAAATCTTTTTCTGCCGGTTAAGTTGTGGAGGGCTGATTTCTTGTTCTGTGATAAAAAGCCTTCTGTTTCGACCGCCAAACCTTTCAGGGGAGCATTTGCAACCGTGTGGCACCATTTTTGAGTGAATTTCCAAAAGTCAGATTTTTGATGAAATTGTGACCCCGGGGCTTATGGATTTTTTCAAAAAAATCTTTTTCTGCCGGTTAAGTTGTCGAAGGCTGATTATTTGTTCTGTGATAAAATGCCTTCTGTTTCGACCGCCAAACCTTTCAGGGGAGCATTCGCAACCGTTTTGCTCCATTTTTGAGTGAATTTCCAAAAGTCAGATTTTTTATCAAATTCTGACCCCGGGGGTTAGGGATTTTTTCAAAAAAATCTTTTGATCAGATTTTTGATCAAATTCTGTGATAAAAAGCCTTCTGTTTCGACCGCCAAACCTTTCAGGGGAGCATTTGCAACCGTGTGGCACCATTTTTGAGTGAATTGCCGAAAGTCAGATTTTTTATGAAATTGTGACCCCGGGGGTTAGGGATTTTTTTAAAAAAATCGTTTTCTGCCGGTTAAGTTGTGGAGGGCTGATTCCCTGTCCTGTGATTAAAAGCCTTCTGTTTCGACCGCCAAACCTTTCAGGGGAGCATTTGCAACCGTGTGGCACAATTTTTGAGTGAATTTCCAAAAGTCAGATTTTTGATGAAATTGTGACCCCGGGGGTTAGGGATTTTTTCAAAAAAATCTTTTTCTGCCGGTTAAGTTGTGGAGGGCTGATTCCCTGTCCTGTGATTAGAAGCCTTGTGTTTCGATGGCCAAACCTTTCAGCGGAGCATTTGCAACCGTGTGGCACCATTTTTGAGTGAATTTCCAAAAGTCAGATTTTTGATGAAATTGTGACCCCGGGGCTTATGGATTTTTTCAAAAAAATCTTTTTCTGCCGGTTAAGTTTTCGAGGGCTGATATCTTGTTCTGTGATAAAAAGCCCTGTGTTTCGACCGCCAAACCATTCAGGGGAGCATTTGCAACCGTGTAGCACCATTTTTGAGTGAATTTCAAAAGTCAGAATTTTGATGAAATTGTGACCCCGGGGCTTATGGATTTTTTCAAAAAAATCTTTTTCTGCCAGTTAAGTTGTCGAGGGCTGATTTCTTGTTCTGTGATAAAAAGCCTTCTGTTTCGACCGCCGAACATTTTTGGGGAGCATTTGCAACCGTGTGGCACCATTTTTGAGTGAATTTCCAAAAGTCAGATTTTTGATGAAATTGTGACCCCGGGGGTTAGGGATTTTTTCAAAAAAATCTTTTTCTGCCGGTTAAGTTGTTGAGGGCTTATTTCTTTTTCTGTGATAAAAAGCCTTCTATTTCGACCGCCAAACCTTTCAGGGGAGCATTTGCAACCGTGTGGCACCATTTTTGAGTGAATTTCCAAAAGTCAGATTTTTGATGCAATTGTGACCCCGGGGGTTAGGGATTTTTTCAAAAAAATCTTTATCTGCCGGTTAAGTTGGGGAGGGCTGATTCCCTGTTCTGTGATTAAAAGCCTTGTGTTTCGACCGCCAAACCTTTCAGGGGAGCATTTGCAACCGTGTGGCACCATTTTTGAGTGAATTTCAAAAAGTCAGATTTTTGATGCAATTGTGACCCCGGGGGTTAGGGATTTTTTCAAAAAAATCTTTTTCTGCCGGTTGAGTTGTGGAGGGCTGATTTCTTGTTCTGTGATTAAAAGCCTTCTGTTTCGACCGCCAAACCTTTCAGGGGAGCATTTGCAACCGTGTGGCACCATTTTTGAATAAACTGCCGAAAGTCAGAATTTTGATGAAATTGTGACCCCAGAGGTTTGAGATTTTTTCAAAAAAATCTTTTTCTGCCAGTTAAGTTGTGGAGGGCTGATATCTTGTTCTGTGATAAAAAGCCTTGTGTTTCGACCGCCAAACCATTCAGGGGAGCATTTGCAACCGTGTGGCACCATTTTTTAGTAAACTGCCAAAAGTCAGATTTTTGATGAAATTGTGACCCCGGGGCTTAGGGATTTTTTCAAAAAAATCTTTTTCTGCCGGTTAAGTTGTCGAGGGCTGATTTCTTGTTCTGTGATAAAAAGCTTCTGTTTCAACCGCCAAACCTTTCAGGGGAGCATTTGCAACCGTGTGGCACCATTTTTGAGTGAATTTCCAAAAGTCAGATTTTTGATGCAATTGTGACCCCGGGGGTTAGGGATTTGTTCAAAAAAATCTTTTTCTGCCGGTTAAGTTCTGGAGGGCTGACTCCCTGTCCTGTGATTAAAAGCCTTGTGTTTCGACCGCCAAACCTTTCAGGGGAGCATTTGCAACCGTGTGGCACCACTTTTGAGTCAATTGCCAAAAGTCAGATTTTTGATGAAATTTTGACCCCGGGGCTTAGGGATTTTTTCAAAAAAAATCTTTTTCTTCCGGTTAAGTTGTCGAGGGCTGATTTCTTGTTCTGTGATAAAAAGCCTTCTGTTTCGCCCGCCAAACCTTTCAGGCGAGCATTGGCAACCGTTTGGCACCATTTTTGAGCGAATTGCTGAAAGTCAGATTTTTGATGAAATTGTGACCCCGGGGGTTAGGGATTTTTTCAAAAAAATCTTTTTCTGCCGGTTAAGTTGTGGAGGGCTGATTTCTTGTTCTGTGATTAAAAGCCTTCTGTTTCGAACGCCAAACCTTTCAGGGGAGCATTTGCAACCGTGTGGCACCATTTTTGAATAAACTGCCGAAAGTCAGAATTTTGATGAAATTGTGACCCCAGGGGTTTGCGATTTTTTCAAAAAAATCTTTTTCTGCCAGTTAAGTTGTGGAGGGCTGATATCTTGTTCTGTGATAAAAAGCCTTGTGTTTCGACCGCCAAACCATTCAGGGGAGCATTTGCAACCGTGTGGCACCATTTTTGAGTGAATTGCCGAAAGTCAGATTTTTTATGAAATTGTGACCCCGGGGGTTAGGGATTTTTTCAAAAACATCTTTTTCTGCCGGTTAAGTTGTGGAGGGCTTATTTCTTGTTCTGTGATAAAAAGCCTTCTGTTTCGACCGCCAAACCTTTTAGGGGAGCATTTGCAACCGTGTGGCACCATTTTTGAGTGAATTTCCAAACGTCAGATTTTTGATGAAATTGTGACCCCGGGGGTTAGCGATTTTTTCAAAAAAATCTTTTTCTGCCGGTTAAGTTGTGCAGGGCTGATTTCTTGTTCTGTGATTAAAAGCCTTGTGTTTCGACCGCCAAACCTTTGAGGGGAGCATTTGCAAACGTATGGCACCATTTTTGAGTGAATTGCCGAAAGTCAGATTTTTGATGAAATTGTGACCCCGGGGGTTAGGGATTTTTTCCAAAAAATCTTTTTCTGCCGGTTAAGTTGTCGAGGGCTGATTTCTTGTTCTGTGATGAAAAGCCTTCTGTTTCGACCGCCAAACCTTTCAGGGGAGCATTTGCAACCGTGTGGCACCATTTTTGAGTGAATTGCCGAAAGTCAGATTTTTGATGAAATTGTGACCCCGGGCGTTAGCGATTTTTGCAAAAAAATCTTTTTCTGTCGGTTAAGTTGTGGAGGGCTGATTCCCTGTCCTGTTATTAAAAGCCTTGTGTTTCAACCGCCAAACCTTTCAGGGGAGCATTTGCAACCGTGTGGCACCATTTTTGAGTGAATTTCCAAACGTCAGATTTTTGATGAAATTGTGACCCCGGGGGTTAGGGATTTTTTCAAAAAAATCTTTTTCTGCCGGTTAAGTTGTGGAGGGCTGTTTCCCTGTCCTCTGATTAAAAGCCTTGTGTTTCGACCGCCAAACCTTTCAGGGGAGCATTGGCAACCGTGTGGCACCATTTTTGAGTAAACTGCCGAAAGTCAGATTTTTGATGAAATTGTGACCCCGGGGCTTATGGATTTTTTCAAAAAAATCTTTTTCTGCCGGTTAAGTTGTCGAGGGCTGATTTCTTGTCCTGTGATAAAAAGCCTTCTGTTTCGACCGCCAAACATTTTAGGGGAGCACCATTTTTGAGTGAATTTCCAAAAGTCAGATTTTTGATGAAATTGTGACCCCGGGGGTTAGGGATTTTTTCAAAAGAATCTTTTTCTGCCGGTTAAGTTGTGGAGGGCTGATTTCTTGTTCTGTGATAAAAAGCCTTCTCTTTCGACCGCCAAAGCTTTCAGCGGAGCATTTGCAATCGTGTGGCACCATTTTTGAGTGAATTTCCAAAAGTCAGATTTTTGATGAAATTGTGACCACGGGGGTTAGGGATTTTTTTCAAAAAAATCTTTTTCTGCCGGTTAAGTTGTGGAGGGCTGATTTCTTGTTCTGTGATAAAAAGCCTTCTTTTTCGACCGCCAAAGCTTTCAGGGGAGCATTTGCAACCGTGTGGCACAATTTTTGAGTGAATTTCCAAAAGTCAGATTTTTGATGAAATTGTGACCCCGGGGGTTAGGGATTTTTTCAAAAAAATCTTTTTCTGCCGGTTAAGTTGTGGAGGGCTGATTCCCTGTCCTGTGATTAGAAGCCTTGTGTTTCGATGGCCAAACCTTTCAGGGGAGCATTTGCAACCGTGTGGCACCATTTTTGAGTGAATTTCCAAAAGTCAGATTTTTGATGAAATTGTGACCCCGGGGCTTATGGATTTTTTCAAAAAAATCTTTTTCTGCCGGTTAATTTTTCGAGGGCTGATATCTTGTTCTGTAATAAAAAGCCTTCTGTTTCGACCGCCAAACATTTTTGGGGAGCATGTGCAACCGTGTGGCACCATTTTTGAGTGAATTTCCAAAAGTCAGATTTTTGATGAAATTGTGACCCCGGGGGTTAGGGATTTTTTCAAAAAAATCTTTTTCTGCCGGTTAAGTTGTTGAGGGCTTATTTCTTTTTCTGTGATAAAAAGCCTTCTATTTCGACCGCCGAAACTTTCAGGGGAGCATTTGCAACCGTGTGGCACCATTTTTGAGTGAATTTCCAAAAGTCAGATTTTTGATGCAATTGTGACCCCGGGGGTTAGGAATTTTTTCAAAAAAATCTTTATCTGCCGGTTAAGTTGGGGAGGGCTGATTCCCTGTTCTGTGATTAAAAGCCTTGTGTTTCGACCGCCAAACCTTTCAGGGGAGCATTTGCAACCGTGTGGCACCATTTTTGAGTGAATTTCCAAAAGTCAGATTTTTGATGAAATTGTGACCCCGGGGGTTAGGGATTTTTTCAAAAAAATCTTTTTCTGCCAGTTAAGTTGTGGAGGGCTGATATCTTGTTCTGTGATAAAAAGCCTTGTATTTCGACCGCCAAACCATTCAGGGGAGCATTTGCAACCGTGTGGCACCATTTTTTAGTAAACTGCCAAAAGTCAGATTTTTGATGAAATTGTGACCCCGGGGCTTAGGGATTTTTTCAAAAAAATCTTTTTCTGCCGGTTAAGTTGTCGAGGGCTGATTTCTTGTTCTGTGATAAAAAGCTTCTGTTTCAACCGCCAAACCTTTCAGGGGAGCATTTGCAACCGTGTGGCACCATTTTTGAGTGAATTTCCAAAAGTCAGATTTTTGATGAAATTGTGACCCCGGGGGTTAGGGAGCATTTGCAACCGTGTGGCACCATTTTTTAGTAAACTGCCAAAAGTCAGATTTTTGATGAAATTTTGACCCCGGGGCTTAGGGATTTTTTTAAAAAAAATCTTTTTCTTCCGGTTAAGTTGTCGAGGGCTGATTTCTTGTTCTGTGATAAAAAGCCTTCTGTTTCGCCCGCCAAACCTTTCAGGCGAGCATTGGCAACCATTTGGCACCATTTTTGAGTGAATTGCTGAAAGTCAGATTTTTGATGAAATTGTGACCCCGGGGGTTAGGGATTTTTTCAAAAAAATCTTTTTCTGCCGGTTAAGTTGTGGAGGGCTGATTCCCTGTTCTGTGATTAAAAGCCTTGTGTTTCGACCGCCAAACCTTTCAGGGGAGCATTTGCAACCGTGTGGCACCATTTTTGAGTGAATTTCCAAAAGTCAGAATTTTGATGAAATTGTGACCCCGGGGGTTAGGGATTTTTTCAAAAAAATCTTTTTCTGCCGGTTAAGTTGTGGAGGGCTTATTTCTTTTTCTGTGATAAAAAGCCTTCTATTTCGACCGCCAAACCTTTCAGGGGAGCATTTGCAACCGTGTGGCACGATTTTTGAGTGAATTTCCAAAAGTCAGATTTTTGATGCAATTGTGACCCCGGGGCTTAGGGATTTTTTCAAAAAAATCTTTTTCTGCCGGTTAAGTTGTCGAGGGCTGATTTCTTGTTCTGTGATAAAAAGCTTCTGTTTCAACCGCCAAACCTTTCAGGGGAGCATTTGCAACCGTGTGGCACCATTTTTGAGTGAATTTCCAAAAGTCAGATTTTTGATGCAATTGTGACCCCGGGGGTTAGGGATTTGTTCAAAAAAATCTTTTTCTGCCGGTTAAGTTCTGGAGGGCTGACTCCCTGTCCTGTGATTAAAAGCCTTGTGTTTCGACCGCCAAACCTTTCAGGGGAGCATTTGCAACCGTGTGGCACCACTTTTGAGTCAATTGCCAAAAGTCAGATTTTTGATGAAATTTTGACCCCGGGGCTTAGGGATTTTTTCAAAAAAAATCTTTTTCTTCCGGTTAAGTTGTCGAGGGCTGATTTCTTGTTCTGTGATAAAAAGCCTTCTGTTTCGCCCGCCAAACCTTTCAGGCGAGCATTGGCAACCGTTTGGCACCATTTTTGAGCGAATTGCTGAAAGTCAGATTTTTGATGAAATTGTGACCCCGGGGGTTAGGGATTTTTTCAAAAAAATCTTTTTCTGCCGGTTAAGTTGTGGAGGGCTGATTTCTTGTTCTGTGATTAAAAGCCTTCTGTTTCGAACGCCAAACCTTTCAGGGGAGCATTTGCAACCGTGTGGCACCATTTTTGAATAAACTGCCGAAAGTCAGAATTTTGATGAAATTGTGACCCCAGGGGTTTGCGATTTTTTCAAAAAAATCTTTTTCTGCCAGTTAAGTTGTGGAGGGCTGATATCTTGTTCTGTGATAAAAAGCCTTGTGTTTCGACCGCCAAACCATTCAGGGGAGCATTTGCAACCGTGTGGCACCATTTTTGAGTGAATTGCCGAAAGTCAGATTTTTTATGAAATTGTGACCCCGGGGGTTAGGGATTTTTTCAAAAACATCTTTTTCTGCCGGTTAAGTTGTGGAGGGCTTATTTCTTGTTCTGTGATAAAAAGCCTTCTGTTTCGACCGCCAAACCTTTTAGGGGAGCATTTGCAACCGTGTGGCACCATTTTTGAGTGAATTTCCAAACGTCAGATTTTTGATGAAATTGTGACCCCGGGGGTTAGCGATTTTTTCAAAAAAATCTTTTTCTGCCGGTTAAGTTGTGCAGGGCTGATTTCTTGTTCTGTGATTAAAAGCCTTGTGTTTCGACCGCCAAACCTTTGAGGGGAGCATTTGCAAACGTATGGCACCATTTTTGAGTGAATTGCCGAAAGTCAGATTTTTGATGAAATTGTGACCCCGGGGGTTAGGGATTTTTTCCAAAAAATCTTTTTCTGCCGGTTAAGTTGTCGAGGGCTGATTTCTTGTTCTGTGATGAAAAGCCTTCTGTTTCGACCGCCAAACCTTTCAGGGGAGCATTTGCAACCGTGTGGCACCATGTTTGAGTGAATTGCCGAAAGTCAGATTTTTGATGAAATTGTGACCCCGGGCGTTAGCGATTTTTGCAAAAAAATCTTTTTCTGTCGGTTAAGTTGTGGAGGGCTGATTCCCTGTCCTGTTATTAAAAGCCTTGTGTTTCAACCGCCAAACCTTTCAGGGGAGCATTTGCAACCGTGTGGCACCATTTTTGAGTGAATTTCCAAACGTCAGATTTTTGATGAAATTGTGACCCCGGGGGTTAGGGATTTTTTCAAAAAAATCTTTTTCTGCCGGTTAAGTTGTGGAGGGCTGTTTCCCTGTCCTCTGATTAAAAGCCTTGTGTTTCGACCGCCAAACCTTTCAGGGGAGCATTTGCAACCGTGTGGCACCATTTTTGAGTAAACTGCCGAAAGTCAGATTTTTGATGAAATTGTGACCCCGGGGCTTATGGATTTTTTCAAAAAAATCTTTTTCTGCCGGTTAAGTTGTCGAGGGCTGATTTCTTGTCCTGTGATAAAAAGCCTTCTGTTTCGACCGCCAAACATTTTAGGGGAGCACCATTTTTGAGTGAATTTCCAAAAGTCAGATTTTTGATGAAATTGTGACCCCGGGGGTTAGCGATTTTTTCAAAAAAATCTTTTTCTGCCGGTTAAGTTTTCGAGGGCTGATTTCTTGTTCTGTGATAAAAAGCCTTCTGTTTCGACCGCCAAACCTTTCAGGGGAGCATTTGCAACCGTGTGGCACCATTTTTGAGTGAATTTCCAAAAGTCAGATTTTTGATGAAATTGTGACCCCGGGGGTTAGGGATTTTTTCAAAAGAATCTTTTTCTGCCGGTTAAGTTGTGGAGGGCTGATTTCTTGTTCTGTGATAAAAAGCCTTCTCTTTCGACCGCCAAAGCTTTCAGCGGAGCATTTGCAACCGTGTGGCACCATTTTTGAGTGAATTTCCAAAAGTCAGATTTTTGATGAAATTGTGACCACGGGGGTTAGGGATTTTTTTCAAAAAAATCTTTTTCTGCCGGTTAAGTTGTGGAGGGCTGATTTCTTGTTCTGTGATAAAAAGCCTTCTTTTTCGACCGCCAAAGCTTTCAGGGGAGCATTTGCAACCGTGTGGCACAATTTTTGAGTGAATTTCCAAAAGTCAGATTTTTGATGAAATTGTGACCCCGGGGGTTAGGGATTTTTTCAAAAAAATCTTTTTCTGCCGGTTAAGTTGTGGAGGGCTGATTCCCTGTCCTGTGATTAGAAGCCTTGTGTTTCGATGGCCAAACCTTTCAGGGGAGCATTTGCAACCGTGTGGCACCATTTTTGAGTGAATTTCCAAAAGTCAGATTTTTGATGAAATTGTGACCCCGGGGCTTATGGATTTTTTCAAAAAAATCTTTTTCTGCCGGTTAATTTTTCGAGGGCTGATATCTTGTTCTGTGATAAAAAGCCTTCTGTTTCGACCGCCAAACATTTTTGGGGAGCATGTGCAACCGTGTGGCACCATTTTTGAGTGAATTTCCAAAAGTCAGATTTTTGATGAAATTGTGACCCCGGGGGTTAGGGATTTTTTCAAAAAAATCTTTTTCTGCCGGTTAAGTTGTTGAGGGCTTATTTCTTTTTCTGTGATAAAAAGCCTTCTATTTCGACCGCCGAAACTTTCAGGGGAGCATTTGCAACCGTGTGGCACCATTTTTGAGTGAATTTCCAAAAGTCAGATTTTTGATGCAATTGTGACCCCGGGGGTTAGGAATTTTTTCAAAAAAATCTTTATCTGCCGGTTAAGTTGGGGAGGGCTGATTCCCTGTTCTGTGATTAAAAGCCTTGTGTTTCGACCGCCAAACCTTTCAGGGGAGCATTTGCAACCGTGTGGCACCATTTTTGAGTGAATTTCCAAAAGTCAGATTTTTGATGAAATTGTGACCCCGGGGGTTAGGGATTTTTTCAAAAAAATCTTTTTCTGCCAGTTAAGTTGTGGAGGGCTGATATCTTGTTCTGTGATAAAAAGCCTTGTATTTCGACCGCCAAACCATTCAGGGGAGCATTTGCAACCGTGTGGCACCATTTTTTAGTAAACTGCCAAAAGTCAGATTTTTGATGAAATTGTGACCCCGGGGCTTAGGGATTTTTTCAAAAAAATCTTTTTCTGCCGGTTAAGTTGTCGAGGGCTGATTTCTTGTTCTGTGATAAAAAGCTTCTGTTTCAACCGCCAAACCTTTCAGGGGAGCATTTGCAACCGTGTGGCACCATTTTTGAGTGAATTTCCAAAAGTCAGATTTTTGATGAAATTGTGACCCCGGGGGTTAGGGAGCATTTGCAACCGTGTGGCACCATTTTTTAGTAAACTGCCAAAAGTCAGATTTTTGATGAAATTTTGACCCCGGGGCTTAGGGATTTTTTTTAAAAAAATCTTTTTCTTCCGGTTAAGTTGTCGAGGGCTGATTTCTTGTTCTGTGATAAAAAGCCTTCTGTTTCGCCCGCCAAACCTTTCAGGCGAGCATTGGCAACCATTTGGCACCATTTTTGAGTGAATTGCTGAAAGTCAGATTTTTGATGAAATTGTGACCCCGGGGGTTAGGGATTTTTTCAAAAAAATCTTTTTCTGCCGGTTAAGTTGTGGAGGGCTGATTCCCTGTTCTGTGATTAAAAGCCTTGTGTTTCGACCGCCAAACCTTTCAGGGGAGCATTTGCAACCGTGTGGCACCATTTTTGAGTGAATTTCCAAAAGTCAGAATTTTGATGAAATTGTGACCCCGGGGGTTAGGGATTTTTTCAAAAAAATCTTTTTCTGCCGGTTAAGTTGTGGAGGGCTTATTTCTTTTTCTGTGATAAAAAGCCTTCTATTTCGACCGCCAAACCTTTCAGGGGAGCATTTGCAACCGTGTGGCACCATTTTTGAGTGAATTTCCAAAAGTCAGATTTTTGATGCAATTGTGACCCCGGGGGTTAGGGATTTTTTCAAAAAAATCTTTATCTGCCGGTTAAGTTGGGGAGGGCTGATTCCCTGTTCTGTGATTAAAAGCCTTGTGTTTCGACCGCCAAACCTTTCAGGGGAGCATTTGCAACCGTGTGGCACCATTTTTGAGTGAATTTCCAAAAGTCAGATTTTTGATGAAATTGTGACCCCGGGGGTTAGGGATTTTTTCAAAAAAATCTTTTTCTGCCGGTTAAGTTGTGGAGGGCTGATTTCTTGTTCTGTGATTAAAAGCCTTCTGTTTCGAACGCCAAACCTTTCAGGGGAGCATTTGCAACCGTGTGGCACCAATTTTGAATAAACTGCCGAAAGTCAGAATTTTGATGAAATTGTGACCCCAGGGGTTTGAGATTTTTTCAAAAAAATCTTTTTCTGCCAGTTAAGTTGTGGAGGGCTGATATCTTGTTCTGTGATAAAAAGCCTTGTGTTTCGACCGCCAAACCATTCAGGGGAGCATTTGCAACCATGTGGCACCATTTTTTAGTAAACTGCCAAAAGTCAGATTTTTGATGAAATTGTGACCCCGGGGGTTAGGGATTTTTTCAAAAAAATCTTTTTCTGCCGGTTAAGTTGTCGAGGGCTGATTTCTTTTTCTGTGATAAAAAGACTTGTGTTTCGACCGCCAAACCTTTCAGGGGAGCATTTGCAACCGTGTGGCACCATTTTTGAATAAACGGCCGAAAGTCAGAATTTTGATGAAATTGTGATCACGGGGGTTAGGGATTTTTTCAAAAAAATCTTTTTCTGCCGGTTAAGTTGTGGAGGGCTGATTTCTTGTTCTGTGATAAAAAGCCTTCTGTTTCGACCGCCAAACCTTTCAGGGGAGCATTTGCAACCGTGTGGCACCATTTTTGAGTGAATTTCCAAAAGTCAGATTTTTGATGAAATTGTGACCCCAGGGGTTAGGGATTTTTTCAAAAAAATCTTTTTCTGCCAGTTAAGTTGTGGAGGGCTGATTCCCTGTCCTGTTATTTAAAGCCTTGTGTTTTGACCGCCAAACCTTTCAGGGGAACATTTGCAACCGTGTGGCACCATTTTTGAGTGAATTTCCAAACGTCAGATTTTTGATGAAATTGTGACCCCGGGGGTTAGCGATTTTTTCAAAAAAATCTTTTTCTGCCGGTTAAGTTGTGGAGGGCTGATTCCCTGTCCTGTGATTAAAAGCCTTCTGTTTCGACCGCCAAACCTTTCAGGGGAGCATTTGCAACCGTGTGGCACCATTTTTGAGTGAATTTCCAAATGTCAGATTTTTGATGAAGTTGTGACCACGGGGGTTAGGGATTTTTTTCAAAAAAATCTTTTTCTGCCGGTTAAGTTGTGGAGGGCTGATTCCCTGTCCTGTGATTAAAAGCCTTCTGTTTCGACCGCCAAACCTTTCAGGGGAGCGTTTGCAACCGTGTGGCACCATTTTTGAGTGAATTTCCAAAAGTCAGATATTTGATGAAATTGTGACCCCGGGGGTTAGGGATTTTTTCAAAAAAATCTTTTTCTGCCGGTTAAGTTGTGGAGGGCTGATTCCCTGTCCTGTGATTAGAAGCCTTGTGTTTCGATGGCCAAACCTTTCAGCGGAGCATTTGCAACCGTGTGGCACCATTTTTGAGTGAATTTCCAAAAGTCAGATTTTTGATGAAATTGTGAACCCGGGGCTTATGGATTTTTTCAAAAAAATCTTTTTCTGCCGGTTAAGTTTTCGAGGGCTGATATCTTGTTCTGTGATAAAAAGCCCTGTGTTTCGACCGCCAAACCATTCAGGGGAGCATTTGCAACCGTGTAGCACCATTTTTGAGTGAATTTCAAAAGTCAGAATTTTGATGAAATTGTGACCCCGGGGCTTATGGATTTTTTCAAAAAAATCTTTTTCTGCCAGTTAAGTTGTCGAGGGCTGATTTCTTGTTCTGTGATAAAAAGCCTTCTGTTTCGACCGCCGAACATTTTTGGGGAGCATTTGCAACCGTGTGGCACCATTTTTGAGTGAATTTCCAAAAGTCAGATTTTTGATGAAATTGTGACCCCGGGGGTTAGGGATTTTTTCAAAAAAATATTTTTCTGCCGGTTAAGTTGTTGAGGGCTTATTTCTTTTTCTGTGATAAAAAGCCTTCTATTTCGACCGCCAAACCTTTCAGGGGAGCATTTGCAACCGTGTGGCACCATTTTTGAGTGAATTTCCAAAAGTCAGATTTTTGATGCAATTGTGACCCCGGGGGTTAGGGATTTTTTCAAAAAAATCTTTATCTGCCGGTTAAGTTGGGGAGGGCTGATTCCCTGTTCTGTGATTAAAAGCCTTGTGTTTCGACCGCCAAACCTTTCAGGGGAGCATTTGCAACCGTGTGGCACCATTTTTGAGTGAATTTCAAAAAGGCAGATTTTTGATGAAATTGTGACCCCGGGGGTTAGGGATTTTTTCAAAAAAATCTTTTTCTGCCGGTTAAGTTGTGGAGGGCTGATTTCTTGTTCTGTGATTAAAAGCCTTCTGTTTCGACCGCCAAACCTTTCAGGGGAGCATTTGCAACCGTGTGGCACCATTTTTGAATAAACTGTCGAAAGTCAGAATTTTGATGAAATTGTGACCCCAGAGGTTTGAGATTTTTTCAAAAAAATCTTTTTCTGCCAGTTAAGTTGTGGAGGGCTGATATCTTGTTCTGTGATAAAAAGCCTTGTGTTTCGACCGCCAAACCATTCAGGGGAGCATTTGCAACCGTGTGGCACCATTTTTTAGTAAACTGCCAAAAGTCAGATTTTTGATGAAATTGTGACCCCGGGGCTTAGGGATTTTTTCAAAAAAATCTTTTTCTGCCGGTTAAGTTGTCGAGGGCTGATTTCTTGTTCTGTGATAAAAAGCTTCTGTTTCAACCGCCAAACCTTTCAGGGGAGCATTTGCAACCGTGTGGCACCATTTTTGAGTGAATTTCCAAAAGTCAGATTTTTGATGAAATTGTGACCCCGGGGGTTAGGGATTTGTTCAAAAAAATCTTTTTCTGCCGGTTAAGTTGTGGAGGGCTGACTCCCTGTCCTGTGATTAAAAGCCTTGTGTTTCGACCGCCAAACCTTTCAGGGGAGCATTTGCAACCGTGTGGCACCACTTTTGAGTCAATTGCCAAAAGTCAGATTTTTGATGAAATTTTGACCCCGGGGCTTAGGGATTTTTTCAAAAAAATCTTTTTCTTCCGGTTAAGTTGTCGAGGGCTGATTTCTTGTTCTGTGATAAAAAGCCTTCTGTTTCGCCCGCCAAACCTTTCAGGCGAGCATTGGCAACCGTTTGGCACCATTTTTGAGAGAATTGCTGAAAGTCAGATTTTTGATGAAATTGTGACCCCGGGGTCTAGGGATTTTTTCAAAAAAATCTTTTTCTGCCGGTTAAGTTGTGGAGGGCTGATTTCTTGTTCTGTGATTAAAAGCCTTCTGTTTCGAACGCCAAACCTTTCAGGGGAGCATTTGCAACCGTGTGGCACCATTTTTGAATAAACTGCCGAAAGTCAGAATTTTGATGAAATTGTGACCCCAGGGGTTTGCGATTTTTTCAAAAAAATCTTTTTCTGCCAGTTAAGTTGTGGAGGGCTGATATCTTGTTCTGTGATAAAAAGCCTTGTGTTTCGACCGCCAAACCTTTCAGGGGAGCATTTGCAACCGTGTGGCACCATTTTTGAGTGAATTGCCGAAAGTCAGATTTTTTATGAAATTGTGACCCGGGGGGTTAGGGATTTTTTCAAAAAAATCTTTTTCTGCCGGTTAAGTTGTGGAGGGCTTATTTCTTGTTCTGTGATAAAAAGCCTTCTGTTTCGACCGCCAAACCTTTCATGGGAGAATTTGCAACCGTGTGGCACCATTTTTGAGTGAATTTCCAAAAGTCAGATTTCTGATGAAATTGTGACCCCAGGGGTTAGGGATTTTTTCAAAAAAATCTTTTTCTGCCAGTTAAGTTGTGGAGGGCTGATTCCCTGTCCTGTTATTTAAAGCCTTGTGTTTTGACCGCCAAACCTTTCAGGGGAACATTTGCAACCGTGTGGCACCATTTTTGAGTGAATTTCCAAACGTCAGATTTTTGATGAAATTGTGACCCCGGGGGTTAGCGATTTTTTCAAAAAAATCTTTTTCTGCCGGTTAAGTTGTGGAGGGCTGAATTCTTGTTCTGTGATTAAAAGCCTTGTGTTTCGACCGCCAAACCTTTGAGGGGAGCCTTTGCAAACGTTTGGCACCATTTTTGAGTGAATTGCCGAAAGTCAGATTTTTGATGAAATTGTGACTCCGGGGGTTAGGGATTTTTTTCAAAAAAATCTTTTTCTGCCGGTTAAGTTGTGGAGGGCTGATTTCTTGTTCTGTGATAAAAAGCCTTCTGTTTCGACCGCCAAACCTTTCAGGGGAGCATTGGCAACCGTGTGGCACCATTTTTGAGTGAATTTCCAAAAGTCAGATTTTTGATGAAATTGTGACCCCGGGGCTTATGGATTTTTTCAAAAAAATCTTTTTCTGCCGGTTAAGTTGTCGAAGGCTGATTATTTGTTCTGTGATAAAATGCCTTCTGTTTCGACCGCCAAACCTTTCAGGCGAGCATTCGCAACCGTTTTGCTCCATTTTTGAGTGAATTTCCAAAAGTCAGATGTTTTATCAAATTCTGACCCCGGGGGTTAGGGATTTTTTCAAAAAAATCTTTTGATCAGATTTTTGATCAAATTCTGTGATAAAAAGCCTTCTGTTTCGACCGCCAAACCTTTCAGGGGAGCATTTGCAACCGTGTGGCACCATTTTTGAGTGAATTGCCGAAAGTCAGATTTTTTATGAAATTGTGACCCCGGGGGTTAGGGATTTTTTTAAAAAAATCTTTTTCTGCCGGTTAAGTTGTGGAGGGCTGATTCCCTGTCCTGTGATTAAAAGCCTTCTGTTTCGACCGCCAAACCTTTCAGGGGAGCATTTGCAACCGTGTGGCACCATTTTTGAGTGAATTTCCAAAAGTCAGATTTTTGATGAAGTTGTGACCACGGGGGTTAGGGATTTTTTTCAAAAAAATCTTTTTCTGCCGGTTAAGTTGTGGAGGGCTGATTCCCTGTCCTGTGATTAAAAGCCTTCTGTTTCGACCGCCAAACCTTTCAGGGGAGCATTTGCAACCGTGTGGCACCATTTTTGAGTGAATTTCCAAAAGTCAGATTTTTGATGAAATTGTGACCCCGGGGGTTATGGATTTTTTCAAAAAAATCTTTTTCTGCCGGTTAAGTTGTGGAGGGCTGATTCCCTGTCCTGTGATTAGAAGCCTTGTGTTTCGATGGCCAAACCTTTCAGCGGAGCATTTGCAACCGTGTGGCACCATTTTTGAGTGAATTTCCAAAAGTCAGATTTTTGATGAAATTGTGAACCCGGGGCTTATGGATTTTTTCAAAAAAATCTTTTTCTGCCGGTTAAGTTTTCGAGGGCTGATATCTTGTTCTGTGATAAAAAGCCCTGTGTTTCGACCGCCAAACCATTCAGGGGAGCATTTGCAACCGTGTAGCACCATTTTTGAGTGAATTTCAAAAGTCAGAATTTTGATGAAATTGTGACCCCGGGGCTTATGGATTTTTTCAAAAAAATCTTTTTCTGCCAGTTAAGTTGTCGAGGGCTGATTTCTTGTTCTGTGATAAAAAGCCTTCTGTTTCGACCGCCGAACATTTTTGGGGAGCATTTGCAACCGTGTGGCACCATTTTTGAGTGAATTTCCAAAAGTCAGATTTTTGATGAAATTGTGACCCCGGGGGTTAGGGATTTTTTCAAAAAAATCTTTTTCTGCCGGTTAAGTTGTTGAGGGCTTATTTCTTTTTCTGTGATAAAAAGCCTTCTATTTCGACCGCCAAACCTTTCAGGGGAGCATTTGCAACCGTGTGGCACCATTTTTGAGTGAATTTCCAAAAGTCAGATTTTTGATGCAATTGTGACCCCGGGGGTTAGGGATTTTTTCAAAAAAATCTTTATCTGCCGGTTAAGTTGGGGAGGGCTGATTCCCTGTTCTGTGATTAAAAGCCTTGTGTTTCGACCGCCAAACCTTTCAGGGGAGCATTTGCAACCGTGTGGCACCATTTTTGAGTGAATTTCAAAAAGGCAGATTTTTGATGCAATTGTGACCCCGGGGGTTAGGGATTTTTTCAAAAAAATCTTTTTCTGCCGGTTAAGTTGTGGAGGGCTGATTTCTTGTTCTGTGATTAAAAGCCTTCTGTTTCGACCGCCAAACCTTTCAGGGGAGCATTTGCAACCGTGTGGCACCATTTTTGAATAAACTGCCGAAAGTCAGAATTTTGATGAAATTGTGACCCCAGAGGTTTGAGATTTTTTCAAAAAAATCTTTTTCTGCCAGTTAAGTTGTGGAGGGCTGATATCTTGTTCTGTGATAAAAAGCCTTGTGTTTCGACCGCCAAACCATTCAGGGGAGCATTTGCAACCGTGTGGCACCATTTTTTAGTAAACTGCCAAAAGTCAGATTTTTGATGAAATTGTGACCCCGGGGCTTAGGGATTTTTTCAAAAAAATCTTTTTCTGCCGGTTAAGTTGTCGAGGGCTGATTTCTTGTTCTGTGATAAAAAGCTTCTGTTTCAACCGCCAAACCTTTCAGGGGAGCATTTGCAACCGTGTGGCACCATTTTTTAGTAAACTGCCAAAAGTCAGATTTTTGATGAAATTGTGACCCCGGGGCTTAGGGATTTTTTCAAAAAAATCTTTTTCTGCCGGTTAAGTTGTGGAGGGCTGACTCCCTGTCCTGTGATTAAAAGCCTTGTGTTTCGACCGCCAAACCTTTCAGGGGAGCATTTGCAACCGTGTGGCACCACTTTTGAGTCAATTGCCAAAAGTCAGATTTTTGATGAAATTTTGACCCCGGGGCTTAGAGATTTTTTCAAAAAAATCTTTTTCTGCCGGTTAAGTTGTCGAGGGCTGATTTCTTGTTCTGTGATAAAAAGCTTCTGTTTCAACCGCCAAACCTTTCAGGGGAGCATTTGCAACCGTGTGGCACCATTTTTGAGTGAATTTCCAAAAGTCAGATTTTTGATGAAATTGTGACCCCGGGGGTTAGGGATTTGTTCAAAAAAATCTTTTTCTGCCGGTTAAGTTGTGGAGGGCTGATATCTTGTTCTGTGATAAAAAGCCTTGTGTTTCGACCGCCAAACCTTTCAGGGGAGCATTTGCAACCGTGTGGCACCACTTTTGAGTCAATTGCCAAAAGTCAGATTTTTGATGAAATTTTGACCCCGGGGGTTAGGGATTTTTTCAAAAACATCTTTTTCTTCCGGTTAAGTTGTCGAGGGCTGATTTCTTGTTCTGTGATAAAAAGCCTTCTGTTTCGCCCGCCAAACCTTTCAGGCGAGCATTGGCAACCGTTTGGCACCATTTTTGAGTGAATTGCTGAAAGTCAGATTTTTGATGAAATTGTGACCCCGGGGGTTAGGGATTTTTTCAAAAAAATCTTTTTCTGCCGGTTAAGTTGTGGAGGGCTGATTTCTTGTTCTGTGATTAAAAGCCTTCTGTTTTGAACGCCAAACCTTTCAGGGGAGCATTTGCGACCGTGTGGCACCATTTTTGAATAAACTGCCGAAAGTCAGAATTTTGATGAAATTGTGACCCCAGGGGTTTGCGATTTTTTCAAAAAAATCTTTTTCTGCCAGTTAAGTTGTGGAGGGCTGATATCTTGTTCTGTGATAAAAAGCCTTGTGTTTCGACCGCCAAACCATTCAGGGGAGCATTTGCAACCGTGTGGCACCATTTTTGAGTGAATTGCCGAAAGTCAGATTTTTTATGAAATTGTGACCCCGGGGGTTAGGGATTTTTTCAAAAACATCTTTTTCTTCCGGTTAAGTTGTCGAGGGCTGATTTCTTGTTCTGTGATAAAAAGCCTTCTGTTTCGACCGCCAAACCTTTTAGGGGAGCATTTGCAACCGTGTGGCACCATTTTTGAGTGAATTTCCAAACGTCAGATTTTTGATGAAATTGTGACCCCGGGGGTTAGGGATTTTTTCCAAAAAATCTTTTTCTGCCGGTTAAGTTGTCGAGGGCTTATTTCTTGTTCTGTGATAAAAAGCCTTCTGTTTCGACCGCCAAACCTTTCAGGGGAGCATTTGCAACCGTGTGGCACCATTTTTGAGTGAATTGCCGAAAGTCAGATTTTTGATGAAATTGTGACCCTGGGCGTTAGCGATTTTTTCAAAAAAATCTTTTTCTGTCGGTTAAGTTGTGGAGGGCTGATTCCCTGTCCTGTGATTAAAAGCCTTGTGTTTCAACCGCCAAACCTTTCAGGGGAGCATTTGCAACCGTGTGCCACCATTTTTGAGTGAATTTCCAAACGTCAGATTTTTGATGAAATTGTGACCCCGGGGGGGTTAGGGATTTTTTCAAAAAAATCTTTTTCTGCCGGTTAAGTTGTGGAGGGCTGAATTCTTGTTCTGTGATTAAAAGCCTTGTGTTTCGACCTCCAAACCTTTGAGGGGAGCCTTTGCAAACGTTTGGCACCATTTTTGAGTGAATTGCTGAAAGTCAGATTTTTGATGAAATTGTGACTCCGGGGGTTAGGGATTTTTTTCATAAAAATCTTTTTCTGCCGGTTAAGTTGTGGAGGGCTGATTTCTTGTTCTGTGATAAAGAGCCTTCTGTTTCGACCGCCAAACCTTTCAGGGGAGCATTTGCAACCGTGTGGCACCATTTTTGAGTGAATTTCCAAAAGTCAGATTTTTGATGAAATTGTGACCCCGGTGCTTATGGATTTTTTCAAAAAAATCTTTTTCTGCCGGTTAAGTTGTCGAAGGCTGATTATTTGTTCTGTGATAAAATGCCTTCTGTTTCGACCGCCAAACCTTTCAGGCGAGCATTCGCAACCGTTTTGCTCCATTTTTGAGTGAATTTCCAAAAGTCAGATTTTTTATCAAATTCTGACCCCGGGGGTTAGGGATTTTTTCAAAAAAATCTTTTGATCAGATTTTTGATCAAATTCTGTGATAAAAAGCCTTCTGTTTCGACCGCCAAACCTTTCAGGGGAGCATTTGCAACCGTGTGGCACCATTTTTGAGTGAATTGCCGAAAGTCAGATTTTTTATGAAATTGTGACCCCGGGGGTTAGGGATTTTTTTAAAAAAATCTTTTTCTGCCGGTTAAGTTGTGGAGGGCTGATTCCCTGTCCTGTGATTAAAAGCCTTCTGTTTCGACCGCCAAACCTTTCAGGGGAGCATTTGCAACCGTGTGGCACCATTTTTGAGTGAATTTCCAAAAGTCAGATTTTTGATGAAGTTGTGACCACGGGGGTTAGGGATTTTTTTCAAAAAAATCTTTTTCTGCCGGTTAAGTTGTGGAGGGCTGATTTCTTGTTCTGTGATAAAAAGCCTTCTCTTTCGACCGCCAAAGCTTTCAGGGGAGCATTTGCAACCGTGTGGCACCATTTTTGAGTGAATTTCCAAAAGTCAGATTTTTGATGAAATTGTGACCCCGTGGCTTATGGATTTTTTCAAAAAAATCTTTTTCTGCCGGTTAAGTTTTCGAGGGCTGATATCTTGTTCTGTGATAAAAAGCCCTGTGTTTCGACCGCCAAACCATTCAGGGGAGCATTTGCAACCGTGTAGCACCATTTTTGAGTGAATTTCAAAAGTCAGAATTTTGATGAAATTGTGACCCCGGGGGTTAGGGATTTTTTCAAAAAAATCTTTTTCTGCCAGTTAAGTTGTCGAGGGCTGATTTCTTGTTCTGTGATAAAAAGCCTTCTGTTTCGACCGCCGAACATTTTTGGGGAGCATTTGCAACCGTGTGGCACCATTTTTGAGTGAATTTCCAAAAGTCAGATTTTTGATGAAATTGTGACCCCGGGGGTTAGGGATTTTTTCAAAAAAATCTTTTTCTGCCGGTTAAGTTGTTGAGGGCTGATTCCCTGTTCTGTGATTAAAAGCCTTGTGTTTCGACCGCCAAACCTTTCAGGGGAGCATTTGCAACCGTGTGGCACCGTTTTTGAGTGAATTTCAAAAAGGCAGATTTTTGATGAAATTGTGACCCCGGGGGTTAGGGATTTTTTCAAAAAAATCTTTTTCTGCCGGTTAAGTTGTCGAGGGCTGATTTTTTGTTCTGTGATAAAAAGCTTCTGTTTCAACCGCCAAACCTTTCAGGGGAGCATTTGCAACCGTGTGGCACCATTTTTGAGTGAATTTCCAAAAGTCAGATTTTTGATGAAATTGTGACCCCGGGGGTTAGGGAGCATTTGCAACCGTGTGGCACCATTTTTTAGTAAACTGCCAAAAGTCAGATTTTTGATGAAATTTTGACCCCGGGGCTTAGGGATTTTTTCAAAAAAATCTTTTTCTGCCAGTTAAGTTGTGGAGGGCTGATATCTTGTTCTGTGATAAAAAGCCTTGTGTTTCGACCGCCAAACCATTCAGGGGAGCATTTGCAACCGTGTGGCACCATTTTTGAGTGAATTGCCGAAAGTCAGATTTTTTATGAAATTGTGACCCCGGGGGTTAGGGATTTTTTCAAAAAAATCTTTTTCTGCCGGTTAAGTTGTGGAGGGCTGATTTCTTGTTCTGTGATTAAAAGCCTTCTGTTTCGACCGCCAAACTTTCAGGGGAGCATTTGCAACCTTGTGGCACCATTTTTGAATAAACTGCCGAAAGTCAGAATTTTGATGAAATTGTGACCCCAGAGGTTTGAGATTTTTTCAAAAAAATCTTTTTCTGCCGGTTAAGTTGGGGAGGGCTGATTCCCTGTTCTGTGATTAAAAGCCTTGTGTTTCGACCGCCAAACCATTCAGGGGAGCATTTGCAACCGTGTGGCACCATTTTTTAGTAAACTGCCAAAAGTCAGATTTTTGATGAAATTGTGACCCCGGGGCTTAGGGATTTTTTCAAAAAAATCTTTTTCTGCCGGTTAAGTTGTCGAGGGCTGATTTCTTGTTCTGTGATAAAAAGCTTCTGTTTCAACCGCCAAACCTTTCAGGGGAGCATTTGCAACCGTGTGTCACCATTTTTGAGTGAATTTCCAAAAGTCAGATTTTTGATGAAATTGTGACCCCGGGGGTTAGGGATTTGTTCAAAAAAATCTTTTTCTGCCGGTTAAGTTGTGGAGGGCTGACTCCCTGTCCTGTGATTAAAAGCCTTGTGTTTCGACCGCCAAACCTTTCAGGGGAGCATTTGCAACCGTGTGGCACCACTTTTGAGTCAATTGCCAAAAGTCAGATTTTTGATGAAATTTTGACCCCGGGGGTTAGGGATTTTTTCAAAAACATCTTTTTCTTCCGGTTAAGTTGTCGAGGGCTGATTTCTTGTTCTGTGATAAAAAGCCTTCTGTTTCGCCCGCCAAACCTTTCAGGCGAGCATTGGCAACCGTTTGGCACCATTTTTGAGTGAATTGCTGAAAGTCAGATTTTTGATGAAATTGTGACCCCGGGGGTTAGGGATTTTTTCAAAAAAATCTTTTTCTGCCGGTTAAGTTGTGGAGGGCTGATTTCTTGTTCTGTGATTAAAAGCCTTCTGTTTCGAACGCCAAACCTTTCAGGGGAGCATTTGCAACCGTGTGGCACCATTTTTGAATAAACTGCCGAAAGTCAGAATTTTGATGAAATTGTGACCCCAGGGGTTTGCGATTATTTCAAAAAAATCTTTTTCTGCCAGTTAAGTTGTGGAGGGCTGATATCTTGTTCTGTGATAAAAAGCCTTGTGTTTCGACCGCCAAACCATTCAGGGGAGCATTTGCAACCGTGTGGCACCATTTTTGAGTGAATTGCCGAAAGTCAGATTTTTTATGAAATTGTGACCCCGGGGGTTAGGGATTTTTTCAAAAACATCTTTTTCTGCCGGTTAAGTTGTGGAGGGCTTATTTCTTGTTCTGTGATAAAAAGCCTTCTGTTTCGACCGCCAAACCTTTTAGGGGAGCATTTGCAACCGTGTGGCACCATTTTTGAGTGAATTTCCAAACGTCAGATTTTTGATGAAATTGTGACCCCGGGGGTTAGGGATTTTTTCCAAAAAATCTTTTTCTGCCGGTTAAGTTGTCGAGGGCTTATTTCTTGTTCTGTGATAAAAAGCCTTCTGTTTCGACGGCCAAACCTTTCAGGGGAGCATTTGCAACCGTGTGGCACCATTTTTGAGTGAATTGCCGAAAGTCAGATTTTTGATGAAATTGTGACCCTGGGCGTTAGCGATTTTTTCAAAAAAATCTTTTTCTGTCGGTTAAGTTGTGGAGGGCTGATTCCCTGTCCTGTGATTAAAAGCCTTGTGTTTCAACCGCCAAACCTTTCAGGGGAGCATTTGCAACCGTGTGCCACCATTTTTGAGTGAATTTCCAAACGTCAGATTTTTGATGAAATTGTGACCCCGGGGGTTAGGGATTTTTTCAAAAAAATCTTTTTCTGCCGGTTAAGTTGTGGAGGGCTGAATTCTTGTTCTGTGATTAAAAGCCTTGTGTTTCGACCTCCAAACCTTTGAGGGGAGCCTTTGCAAACGTTTGGCACCATTTTTGAGTGAATTGCCGAAAGTCAGATTTTTGATGAAATTGTGACTCCGGGGGTTAGGGATTTTTTTCAAAAAAATCTTTTTCTGCCGGGTAAGTTGTGGAGGGCTGATTTCTTCTTCTGTGATAAAAAGCCTTCTGTTTCGACCGCCAAACCTTTCAGGGGAGCATTTGCAACCGTGTGGCACCATTTTTGAGTGAATTTCCAAAAGTCAGATTTTTGATGAAATTGTGACCCCGGTGCTTATGGATTTTTTCAAAAAAATCTTTTTCTGCCGGTTAAGTTGTCGAAGGCTGATTATTTGTTCTGTGATAAAATGCCTTCTGTTTCGACCGCCAAACCTTTCAGGCGAGCATTCGCAACCGTTTTGCTCCATTTTTGAGTGAATTTCCAAAAGTCAGATTTTTTATCAAATTCTGACCCCGGGGGTTAGGGATTTTTTCAAAAAAATCTTTTGATCAGATTTTTGATCAAATTCTGTGATAAAAAGCCTTCTGTTTCGACCGCCAAACCTTTCAGGGGAGCATTTGCAACCGTGTGGCACCATTTTTGAGTGAATTGCCGAAAGTCAGATTTTTTATGAAATTGTGACCCCGGGGGTTAGGGATTTTTTTAAAAAAATCTTTTTCTGCCGGTTAAGTTGTGGAGGGCTGATTCCCTGTCCTGTGATTAAAAGCCTTCTGTTTCGACCGCCAAACCTTTCAGGGGAGCATTTGCAACCGTGTGGCACCATTTTTGAGTGAATTTCCAAAAGTCAGATTTTTGATGAAGTTGTGACCACGGGGGTTAGGGATTTTTTTCAAAAAAATCTTTTTCTGCCGGTTAAGTTGTGGAGGGCTGATTTCTTGTTCTGTGATAAAAAGCCTTCTCTTTCGACCGCCAAAGCTTTCAGGGGAGCATTTGCAACCGTGTGGCACCATTTTTGAGTGAATTTCCAAAAGTCAGATTTTTGATGAAATTGTGACCCCGGGGCTTATGGATTTTTTCAAAAAAATCTTTTTCTGCCGGTTAAGTTTTCGAGGGCTGATATCTTGTTCTGTGATAAAAAGCCCTGTGTTTCGACCGCCAAACCATTCAGGGGAGCATTTGCAACCGTGTAGAACCATTTTTGAGTGAATTTCAAAAGTCAGAATTTTGATGAAATTGTGACCCCGGGGGTTAGGGATTTTTTCAAAAAAATCTTTTTCTGCCAGTTAAGTTGTCGAGGGCTGATTTCTTGTTCTGTGATAAAAAGCCTTCTGTTTCGACCGCCGAACATTTTTGGGGAGCATTTGCAACCGTGTGGCACCATTTTTGAGTGAATTTCCAAAAGTCAGATTTTTGATGAAATTGTGACCCCGGGGGTTAGGGATTTTTTCAAAAAAATCTTTTTCTGCCGGTTAAGTTGTTGAGGGCTGATTCCCTGTTCTGTGATTAAAAGCCTTGTGTTTCGACCGCCAAACCTTTCAGGGGAGCATTTGCAACCGTGTGGCACCGTTTTTGAGTGAATTTCAAAAAGGCAGATTTTTGATGAAATTGTGACCCCGGGGGTTAGGGATTTTTTCAAAAAAATCTTTTTCTGCCAGTTAAGTTGTGGAGGGCTGATATCTTGTTCTGTGATAAAAAGCCTTGTATTTCGACCGCCAAACCATTCAGGGGAGCATTTGCAACCGTGTGGCACCATTTTTTAGTAAACTGCCAAAAGTCAGATTTTTGATGAAATTGTGACCCCGGGGCTTAGGGATTTTTTCAAAAAAATCTTTTTCTGCCGGTTAAGTTGTCGAGGGCTGATTTTTTGTTCTGTGATAAAAAGCTTCTGTTTCAACCGCCAAACCTTTCAGGGGAGCATTTGCAACCGTGTGGCACCATTTTTGAGTGAATTTCCAAAAGTCAGATTTTTGATGAAATTGTGACCCCGGGGGTTAGGGAGCATTTGCAACCGTGTGGCACCATTTTTTAGTAAACTGCCAAAAGTCAGATTTTTGATGAAATTTTGACCCCGGGGCTTAGGGATTTTTTTTAAAAAAATCTTTTTCTTCCGGTTAAGTTGTCGAGGGCTGATTTCTTGTTCTGTGATAAAAAGCCTTCTGTTTCGCCCGCCAAACCTTTCAGGCGAGCATTGGCAACCATTTGGCACCATTTTTGAGTGAATTGCTGAAAGTCAGATTTTTGATGAAATTGTGACCCCGGGGGTTAGGGATTTTTTCAAAAAAATCTTTTTCTGCCGGTTAAGTTGTGGAGGGCTGATTCCCTGTTCTGTGATTAAAAGCCTTGTGTTTCGACCGCCAAACCTTTCAGGGGAGCATTTGCAACCGTGTGGCACCATTTTTGAGTGAATTTCCAAAAGTCAGAATTTTGATGAAATTGTGACCCCGGGGGTTAGGGATTTTTTCAAAAAAATCTTTTTCTGCCGGTTAAGTTGTGGAGGGCTGATTTCTTGTTCTGTGATTAAAAGCCTTCTGTTTCGAACGCCAAACCTTTCAGGGGAGCATTTGCAACCGTGTGGCACCATTTTTGAATAAACTGCCGAAAGTCAGATTTTTGATGAAATTGTGACCCCAGGGGTTTGCGATTTTTTCAAAAAAATCTTTTTCTGCCAGTTAAGTTGTGGAGGGCTGATATCTTGTTCTGTGATAAAAAGCCTTGTGTTTCGACCGCCAAACCATTCAGGGGAGCATTTGCAACCGTGTGGCACCATTTTTGAGTGAATTGCCGAAAGTCAGATTTTTGATGAAATTGTGACCCCGGGGGTTAGGGATTTTTTCAAAAAAATCTTTTTCTGCCGGTTAAGTTGTTGAGGGCTTATTTCTTTTTCTGTGATAAAAAGCCTTCTATTTCGACCGCCAAACCTTTCAGGGGAGCATTTGCAACCGTGTGGCACCATTTTTGAGTGAATTTCCAAAAGTCAGATTTTTGATGCAATTGTGACCCCGGGGGTTAGGGATTTTTTCAAAAAAATCTTTATCTGCCGGTTAAGTTGGGGAGGGCTGATTCCCTGTTCTGTGATTAAAAGCCTTGTGTTTCGACCGCCAAACCTTTCAGGGGAGCATTTGCAACCGTGTGGCACCATTTTTGAGTGAATTTCCAAAAGTCAGATTTTTGATGAAATTGTGACCCCGGGGGTTAGGGATTTTTTCAAAAAAATCTTTTTCTGCCGGTTAAGTTGTGGAGGGCTGATTTCTTGTTCTGTGATTAAAAGCCTTCTGTTTCGAACGCCAAACCTTTCAGGGGAGCATTTGCAACCGTGTGGCACCAATTTTGAATAAACTGCCGAAAGTCAGAATTTTGATGAAATTGTGACCCCAGGGGTTTGAGATTTTTTCAAAAAAATCTTTTTCTGCCAGTTAAGTTGTGGAGGGCTGATATCTTGTTCTGTGATAAAAAGCCTTGTGTTTCGACCGCCAAACCATTCAGGGGAGCATTTGCAAGCGTGTGGCACCATTTTTTAGTAAACTGCCAAAAGTCAGATTTTTGATGAAATTGTGACTCCGGGGCTTAGAGATTTTTTCAAAAAAATCTTTTTCTGCCGGTTAAGTTGTGGAGGGCTGATTCCCTGTCCTGTTATTTAAAGCCTTGTGTTTTGAACGCCAAACCTTTCAGGGGAACATTTGCAACCGTGTGGCACCATTTTTGAGTGAATTTCCAAAAGTCATATTTTTGATGAAATTGTGACCCCGGGGGTTAGGGATTTTTTCAAAAAAATCTTTTTCTGCCGGTTAAGTTGTCGAGGGCTGATTTCTTGTTCTGTGATAAAAAGACTTGTGTTTCGACCGCCAAACCTTTCAGGGGAGCATTTGCAACCGTGTGGCACCATTTTTGAATAAACGGCCAAAAGTCAGAATTTTGATGAAATTGTGATCACGGGGGTTAGGGATTTTTTCAAAAAAATCTTTTTCTGCCGGTTAAGTTGTGGAGGGCTGATTTCTTGTTCTGTGATAAAAAGCCTTCTGTTTCGACCGCCAAACCTTTCAGGGGAGCATTTGCAAACGTTTGGCACCATTTTTGAGTGAATTGGTGAAAGTCAGATTTTTGATGAAATTGTGACCCCGGGGGTTAGGGATTTTTTCCAAAAAATCTTTTTCTGCCGGTTAAGTTGTCGAGGGCTGATTTCTTGTTCTGTGATAAAAAGCCTTCTGTTTCGACCGCCAAACCTTTCAGGGGAGCATTTGCAACCGTGTGGCACCATTTTTGAGTGAATTGCCGAAAGTCAGATTTTTTATGAAATTGTGACCCCGGGGGTTAGCGATTTTTTCAAAAAAATCTTTTTCTGCCAGTTAAGTTGTGGAGGGCTGAATTCTTGTTCTGTGATTAAAAGCCTTGTGTTTCGACCGCCAAACCTTTGAGGGGAGCCTTTGCAAACGTTTGGCACCATTTTTGAGTGAATTGCCGAAAGTCAGATTTTTGATGAAATTGTGACTCCGGGGTTAGGGATTTTTTTCAAAAAAATCTTTTTCTGCCGGTTAAGTTGTGGAGGGCTGATTTCTTGTTCTGTGATAAAAAGCCTTCTGTTTCGACCGCCAAACCTTTCAGGGGAGCATTTGCAACCGTGTGGCACCATTTTTGAGTGAATTTCCAAAAGTCAGATTTTTGATGAAATTGTGACCCCGGGGCTTATGGATTTTTTCAAAAAAATCTTTTTCTGCCGGTTAAGTTGTCGAAGGCTGATTATTTGTTCTGTGATAAAATGCCTTCTGTTTCGACCGCCAAACCTTTCAGGCGAGCATTCGCAACCGTTTTGCTCCATTTTTGAGTGAATTTCCAAAAGTCAGATTTTTTATCAAATTCTGACCCCGGGGGTTAGGGATTTTTTCAAAAAAATCTTTTGATCAGATTTTTGATCAAATTCTGTGATAAAAAGCCTTCTGTTTCGACCGCCAAACCTTTCAGGGGAGCATTTGCAACCGTGTGGCACCATTTTTGAGTGAATTGCCGAAAGTCAGATTTTTTATGAAATTGTGACCCCGGGGGTTAGGGATTTTTTTAAAAAAATCTTTTTCTGCCGGTTAAGTTGTGGAGGGCTGATTCCCTGTCCTGTGATTAAAAGCCTTCTGTTTCGACCGCCAAACCTTTCAGGGGAGCATTTGCAACCGTGTGGCACCATTTTTGAGTGAATTTCCAAAAGTCAGATTTTTGATGAAGTTGTGACCACGGGGGTTAGGGATTTTTTTCAAAAAAATCTTTTTCTGCCGGTTAAGTTGTGGAGGGCTGATTTCTTGTTCTGTGATAAAAAGCCTTCTCTTTCGACCGCCAAAGCGTTCAGGGGAGCATTTGCAACCGTGTGGCACAATTTTTGAGTGGATTTCCAAAAGTCAGATTTTTGATTAAATTGTGACCCCGGGGGTTAGGGATTTTTTCAAAAAAAATCTTTTTCTGCCGGTTAAGTTGTGGAGGGCTGATTCCCTGTCCTGTGGTTAGAAGCCTTGTGTTTCGATGGCCAAACCTTTCAGCGGAGCATTTGCAACCGTGTGGCACCATTTTTGAGTGAATTTCCAAAAGTCAGATTTTTGATGAAATTGTGACCCCGGGGCTTATGGATTTTTTCAAAAAAATCTTTTTCTGCCGGTTAAGTTTTCGAGGGCTGATATCTTGTTCTGTGATAAAAAGCCCTGTGTTTCGACCGCCAAACCATTCAGGGGAGCATTTGCAACCGTGTAGCACCATTTTTGAGTGAATTTCAAAAGTCAGAATTTTGATGAAATTGTGACCCCGGGGCTTATGGATTTTTTCAAAAAAATCTTTTTCTGCCAGTTAAGTTGTCGAGGGCTGATATCTTGTTCTGTGATAAAAAGCCTTCTGTTTCGACCGCCGAACATTTTTGGGGAGCATTTGCAACCGTGTGGCACCATTTTTGAGTGAATTTCCAAAAGTCAGATTTTTGATGCAATTGTGACCCCGGGGGTTAGGGATTTTTTCAAAAAAATCTTTATCTGCCGGTTAAGTTGGGGAGGGCTGATTCCCTGTTCTGTGATTAAAAGCCTTGTGTTTCGACCGCCAAACCTTTCAGGGGAGCATTTGCAACCGTGTGGCACCATTTTTGAGTGAATTTCAAAAAGGCAGATTTTTGATGAAATTGTGACCCCGGGGGTTAGGGATTTTTTCAAAAAAATCTTTTTCTGCCGGTTAAGTTGTGGAGGGCTGATTTCTTGTTCTGTGATTAAAAGCCTTGTGTTTCGACCGCCAAACCTTTCAGGGGAGCATTTGCAACCGTGTGGCACCATTTTTGAATAAACTGCCGAAAGTCAGAATTTTGATGAAATTGTGACCCCAGAGGTTTGAGATTTTTTCAAAAAAATCTTTTTCTGCCGGTTAAGTTGGGGAGGGCTGATTCCCTGTTCTGTGATTAAAAGCCTTGTGTTTCGACCGCCAAACCATTCAGGGGAGCATTTGCAACCGTGTGGCACCATTTTTTAGTAAACTGCCAAAAGTCAGATTTTTGATGAAATTGTGACCCCGGGGCTTAGGGATTTTTTCAAAAAAATCTTTTTCTGCCGGTTAAGTTGTCGAGGGCTGATTTCTTGTTCTGTGATAAAAAGCTTCTGTTTCAACCGCCAAACCTTTCAGGGGAGCATTTGCAACCGTGTGGCACCATTTTTGAGTGAATTTCCAAAAGTCAGATTTTTGATAAAATTGTGACCCCGGGGGTTAGGGATTTGTTCAAAAAAATCTTTTTCTGCCGGTTAAGTTGTGGAGGGCTGACTCCCTGTCCTGTGATTAAAAGCCTTGTGTTTCGACCGCCAAACCTTTCAGGGGAGCATTTGCAACCGTGTGGCACCACTTTTGAGTCAATTGCCAAAAGTCAGATTTTTGATGAAATTTTGACCCCGGGGCTTAGGGATTTTTTCAAAAAAATCCTTTTCTTCCGGTTAAGTTGTCGAGGGCTGATTTCTTGTTCTGTGATAAAAAGCCTTCTGTTTCGCCCGCCAAACCTTTCAGGCGAGCATTGGCAACCGTTTGGCACCATTTTTGAGTGAATTGCTGAAAGTCAGATTTTTGATGAAATTGTGACCCCGGGGGTCAGGGATTTTTTCAAAAAAATCTTTTTCTGCCGGTTAAGTTGTGGAGGGCTGATTTCTTGTTTGTGATTAAAAGCCTTCTGTTTCGAACGCCAAACCTTTCAGGGGAGCATTTGCAACCGTGTGGCACCATTTTTGAATAAACTGCCGAAAGTCAGAATTTTGATGAAATTGTGACCCCAGGGGTTTGCGATTTTTTCAAAAAAATCTTTTTCTGCCAGTTACGTTGTGGAGGGCTGATATCTTGTTCTGTGATAAAAAGCCTTGTGTTTCGACCGCCAAACCATTCAGGGGAGCATTTGCAACCGTGTGGCACCATTTTTGAGTGAATTGCCGAAAGTCAGATTTTTTATGAAATTGTGACCCCGGGGGTTAGGGATTTTTTCAAAAACATCTTTTTCTGCCGGTTAAGTTGTGGAGGGCTTATTTCTTGTTCTGTGATAAAAAGCCTTCTGTTTCGACCGCCAAACCTTTTAGGGGAGCATTTGCAACCGTGTGGCACCATTTTTGAGTGAATTTCCAAACGTCAGATTTTTGATGAAATTGTGACCCCGGGGGTTAGGGATTTTTTCCAAAAAATCTTTTTCTGCCGGTTAAGTTGTCGAGGGCTGATTTCTTGTTCTGTGATGAAAAGCCTTCTGTTTCGACCGCCAAACCTTTCAGGGGAGCATTTGCAACCGTGTGGCACCATTTTTGAGTGAATTGCCGAAAGTCAGATTTTTGATGAAATTGTGACCCCGGGCGTTAGCGATTTTTTCAAAAAAATCTTTTTCTGCCGGTTAAGTTGTGGAGGGCTGAATTCTTGTTCTCTGATTAAAAGACTTGTGTTTCGACCGCCAAACCTTTGAGGGGAGCCTTTGCAAACGTTTGGCACCATTTTTGAGTGAATTGCCGAAAGTCAGATTTTTGATGAAATTGTGACTCCGGGGGTTAGGGATTTTTTTCAAAAAAATCTTTTTCTGCCGGTTAAGTTGTGGAGGGCTGATTCCCTGTCCTGTGATTAAAAGCCTTGTGTTTCGATCGCCAAACCTTTCAGGGGAGCATTTGCAACGGTGTGGCACCATTTTTGAGAAAACTGCCGAAAGTCAGAATTTTGAAGAAATTGTGACCCCGGGGCTTATGGATTTTTTCAAAAAAATCTTTTTCTGCCGGTTAAGTTGTCGAAGGCTGATTATTTGTTCTGTGATAAAATGCCTTCTGTTTCGACCGCCAAACCTTTCAGGCGAGCATTCGCAACCGTTTTGCTCCATTTTTGAGTGAATTTCCAAAAGTCAGATTTTTTATCAAATTCTGACCCCGGGGGTTAGGGATTTTTTCAAAAAAATCTTTTGATCAGATTTTTGATCAAATTCTGTGATAAAAAGCCTTCTGTTTCGACCGCCAAACCTTTCAGGGGAGCATTTGCAACCGTGTGGCACCATTTTTGAGTGAATTGCCGAAAGTCAGATTTTTTATGAAATTGTGACCCCGGGGGTTAGGGATTTTTTAAAAAAAATCTTTTTCTGCCGGTTAAGTTGTGGAGGGCTGATTCCCTGTCCTGTGATTAAAAGCCTTCTGTTTCGACCGCCAAACCTTTCAGGGGAGCATTTGCAACCGTGTGGCACCATTTTTGAGTGAATTTCCAAAAGTCAGATTTTTGATGAAATTGTGACCCCGGGGCTTATGGATTTTTTCAAAAAAATCTTTTTCTGCCGGTTAAGTTTTCGAGGGCTGATATCTTGTTCTGTGATAAAAAGCCCTGTGTTTCGACCGCCAAACCATTCAGGGGAGCATTTGCAACCGTGTAGCACCATTTTTGAGTGAATTTCAAAAGTCAGAATTTTGATGAAATTGTGACCCCGGGGCTTATGGATTTTTTCAAAAAAATCTTTTTCTGCCAGTTAAGTTGTCGAGGGCTGATTTCTTGTTCTGTGATAAAAAGCCTTCTGTTTCGACCACCGAACATTTTTGGGGTGCATTTGCAACCGTGTGGCACCATTTTTGAGTGAATTTCCAAAAGTCAGATTTTTGATGAAATTGTGACCCCGGGGGTTAGGGATTTTTTCAAAAAAATCTTTTTCTGCCGGTTAAGTTGTGGAGGGCTGATTCCCTGTTCTGTGATTAAAAGCCTTGTGTTTCGACCGCCAAACCTTTCAGGGGAGCATTTGCAACCGTGTGACACCATTTTTGAGTGAATTTCAAAAAGGCAGATTTTTGATGAAATTGTGACCCCGGGGGTTAGGGATTTTTTCAAAAAAATCTTTTTCTGCCGGTTAAGTTGTGGAGGGCTGATTTCTTGTTCTGTGATTAAAAGCCTTCTGTTTCGACCACCAAACCTTTCAGGGGAGCATTTGCAACCGTGTGGCACCATTTTTGAATAAACTGCCGAAAGTCAGAATTTTGATGAAATTGTGACCCCAGAGGTTTGAGATTTTTTCAAAAAAATCTTTTTCTGCCAGTTAAGTTGTGGAGGGCTGATATCTTGTTCTGTGATAAAAAGCCTTGTGTTTCGACCGCCAAACCATTCAGGGGAGCATTTGCAACCGTGTGGCACCATTTTTTAGTAAACTGCCAAAAGTCAGATTTTTGATGAAATTGTGACCCCGGGGCTTAGGGATTTTTTCAAAAAAATCTTTTTCTGCCGGTTAAGTTGTCGAGGGCTGATTTCTTGTTCTGTGATAAAAAGCTTCTGTTTCAACCGCCAAACCTTTCAGGGGAGCATTTGCAACCGTGTGGCACCATTTTTGAGTGAATTTCCAAAAGTCAGATTTTTGATGAAATTGTGACCCCGGGGGTTAGGGATTTGTTCAAAAAAATCTTTTTCTGCCGGTTAAGTTGCGGAGGGCTGACTCTCTGTCCTGTGATTAAAAGCCTTGTGTTTTGACCGCCAAACCTTTCAGGGGAGCATTTGCAACCGTGTGGCACCACTTTTGAGTCAATTGCCAAAAGTCAGATTTTTGATGAAATTTTGACCCCGGGGCTTAGGGATTTTTTCAAAAAAAATCTTTTTCTTCCGGTTAAGTTGTCGAGGGCTGATTTCTTGTTCTGTGATAAAAAGCCTTCTGTTTCCCCCGCCAAACCTTTCAGGCGAGCATTGGCAACCGTTTGGCACCATTTTTGAGTGAATTGCTGAAAGTCAGATTTTTGATGAAATTGTGACCCCGGGGGTTAGGGATTTTTTCAAAAAAATCTTGTTCTGCCGGTTAAGTTGTGGAGGGCTGATTTCTTGTTCTGTGATTAAAAGCCTTCTGTTTCGAACGCCAAACCTTTCAGGGGAGCATTTGCAACCGTGTGGCACCATTTTTGAATAAACTGCCGAAAGTCAGAATTTTGATGAAATTGTGACCCCAGGGGTTTGCGATTTTTTCAAAAAAATCTTTTTCTGCCAGTTAAGTTGTGGAGGGCTGATATCTTGTTCTGTGATAAAAAGCCTTGTGTTTCGACCGCCAAACCATTCAGGGGAGCATTTGCAACCGTGTGCCACCATTTTTGAGTGAATTTCCAAACGTCAGATTTTTGATGAAATTGTGACCCCGGGGGTTAGGGATTTTTTCAAAAAAATCTTTTTCTGCCAGTTAAGTTGTGGAGGGCTGAATTCTTGTTCTCTGATTAAAAGACTTGTGTTTCGACCGCCAAACCTTTGAGGGGAGCCTTTGCAAACGTTTGGCACCATTTTTGAGTGAATTGCCGAAAGTCAGATTTTTGATGAAATTGTGACTCCGGGGGTTAGGGATTTTTTTCAAAAAAATCTTTTTCTGCCGGTTAAGTTGTGGAGGGCTGATTTCTTGTTCTGTGATAAAAAGCCTTCTGTTTCGACCGCCAAACCTTTCAGGGGAGCATTTGCAACCGTGTGGCACCATTTTTGAGTGAATTTCCAAAAGTCAGATTTTTGATGAAATTGTGACCCCGGGGCTTATGGATTTTTTCAAAAAAATCTTTTTCTGCCGGTTAAGTTGTCGAAGGCTGATTATTTGTTCTGTGATAAAATGCCTTCTGTTTCGACCGCCAAACCTTTCAGGCGAGCATTCGCAACCGTTTTGCTCCATTTTTGAGTGAATTTCCAAAAGTCAGATTTTTTATCAAATTCTGACCCCGGGGGTTAGGGATTTTTTCAAAAAAATCTTTTGATCAGATTTTTGATCAAATTCTGTGATAAAAAGCCTTCTGTTTCGACCGCCAAACCTTTCAGGGGAGCATTTGCAACCGTGTGGCACCATTTTTGAGTGAATTGCCGAAAGTCAGATTTTTTATGAAATTGTGACCCCGGGGGTTAGGGATTTTTTTAAAAAAATCTTTTTCTGCCGGTTAAGTTGTGGAGGGCTGATTCCCTGTCCTGTGATTAAAAGCCTTCTGTTTCGACCGCCAAACCTTTCAGGGGAGCATTTGCAACCGTGTGGCACCATTTTTGAGTGAATTTCCAAAAGTCAGATTGTTGATGAAATTGTGACCCCGGGGGTTAGGGATTTTTATCAAAAAAATCTTTTTCTGCCGGTTAAGTTGTGGAGGGCTGATTCCCTGTCCTGTGATAAAAAGCCTTCTGTTTCGAACGCCAAACCTTTCAGGGGAGCATTTGCAACCGTGTGGCACCATTTTTGAGTGAATTTCCAAAAGTCAGATTGTTGATGAAATTGTGACCCCGGGGGTTAGGGATTTTTATCAAAAAAATCTTTTTCTGCCGGTTAAGTTGTGGAGGGCTGATTTCTTGTTCTGTGATAAAAAGCCTTCTCTTTCGACCGCCAAAGCTTTCAGGGGAGCATTTGCAACCGTGTGGCACCATTTTTGAGTGAATTTCCAAAAGTCAGATTTTTGATGAAATTGTGACCCCGGGGCTTATGGATTTTTTCAAAAAAATCTTTTTCTGCCGGTTAAGTTTTCGAGGGCTGATATCTTGTTCTGTGATAAAAAGCCCTGTGTTTCGACCGCCAAACCATTCAGGGGAGCATTTGCAACCGTGTAGCACCATTTCTGAGTGAATTTCAAAAGTCAGAATTTTGATGAAATTGTGACCCCGGGGCTTATGGATTTTTTCAAAAAAATCTTTTTCTGCCAGTTAAGTTGTCGAGGGCTGATTTCTTGTTCTGTGATAAAAAGCCTTCTGTTTCGACCACCGAACATTTTTGGGGTGCATTTGCAACCGTGTGGCACCATTTTTGAGTGAATTTCCAAAAGTCAGATTTTTGATGAAATTGTGACCCCGGGGGTTAGGGATTTTTTCAAAAAAATCTTTTTCTGCCGGTTAAGTTGTTGAGGGCTGATTCCCCGTTCTGTGATTAAAAGCCTTGTGTTTCGACCGCCAAACCTTTCAGGGGAGCATTTGCAACCGTGTGGCACCATTTTTGAATAAACTGCCGAAAGTCAGAATTTTGATGAAATTGTGACCCCAGAGGTTTGAGATTTTTTCAAAAAAATCTTTTTCTGCCAGTTAAGTTGTGGAGGGCTGATATCTTGTTCTGTGATAAAAAGCCTTGTGTTTCGACCGCCAAACCATTCAGGGGAGCATTTGCAACCGTGTGGCACCATTTTTTAGTAAACTGCCAAAAGTCAGATTTTTGATGAAATTGTGACCCCGGGGCTTAGGGATTTTTTCAAAAAAATCTTTTTCTGCCGGTTAAGTTGTCTAGGGCTGA
This sequence comes from Podarcis melisellensis, assembly GCF_964234715.1. Lineage (NCBI taxonomy): Eukaryota > Metazoa > Chordata > Lepidosauria > Squamata > Lacertidae > Podarcis > Podarcis melisellensis. The sequence continues at coordinate 10,616,253 of NC_138542.1, forward strand.
TTTCTTGTTCTGTGATAAAAAGCTTCTGTTTCAACCGCCAAACCTTTCAGGGGAGCATTTGCAACCGTGTGGCACCATTTTTGAGTGAATTTCCAAAAGTCAGATTTTTGATGAAATTGTGACCCCGGGGGTTAGGGATTTGTTCAAAAAAATCTTTTTGTGCCGGTTAAGTTGCGGAGGGCTGACTCTCTGTCCTGTGATTAAAAGCCTTGTGTTTCGACCGCCAAACCTTTCAGGGGAGCATTTGCAACCGTGTGGCACCACTTTTGAGTCAATTGCCAAAAGTCAGATTTTTGATGAAATTGTGACCCCGGGGGTTAGGGATTTTTTCAAAAAAATCTTTTTCTGCCGGTTAAGTTGTGGAGGGCTGATTTCTTGTTCTGTGATTAAAAGCCTTCTGTTTCGAACGCCAAACCTTTCAGGGGAGCATTTGCAACCGTGTGGCACCATTTTTGAATAAACTGCCGAAAGTCAGAATTTTGATGAAATTGTGACCCCAGGGGTTTGCGATTTTTTCAAAAAAATCTTTTTCTGCCAGTTAAGTTGTGGAGGGCTGATATCTTGTTCTGTGATAAAAAGCCTTGTGTTTCGACCGCCAAACCATTCAGGGGAGCATTTGCAACCGTGTGGCACCATTTTTGAGTGAATTGCCGAAAGTCAGATTTTTTATGAAATTGTGACCCCGGGGGTTAGGGATTTTTTCAAAAACATCTTTTTCTGCCGGTTAAGTTGTGGAGGGCTTATTTCTTGTTCTGTGATAAAAAGCCTTCTGTTTCGACCGCCAAACCTTTTAGGGGAGCATTTGCAACCGTGTGGCACCATTTTTGAGTGAATTTCCAAACGTCAGATTTTTGATGAAATTGTGACCCCGGGGGTTAGCGATTTTTTCAAAAAAATCTTTTTCTGCCGGTTAAGTTGTGCAGGGCTGATTTCTTGTTCTGTGATTAAAAGCCTTGTGTTTCGACCGCCAAACCTTTGAGGGGAGCATTTGCAAACGTATGGCACCATTTTTGAGTGAATTTCCAAACGTCAGATTTTTGATGAAATTGTGACCCCGGGGGTTAGGGATTTTTTCAAAAAAATCTTTTTATGCCGGTTAAGTTGTGGAGGGCTGTTTCCCTGTCCTCTGATTAAAAGCCTTGTGTTTCGACCGCCAAACCTTTCAGGGGAGCCTTTGCAACCGTGTGGCACCATTTTTGAGTAAACTGCCGAAAGTCAGATTTTTGATGAAATTGTGACCCCGGGGCTTATGGATTTTTTCAAAAAAATCTTTTTCTGCCGGTTAAGTTGTCGAGGGCTGATTTCTTGTCCTGTGATAAAAAGCCTTCTGTTTCGACCGCCAAACATTTTAGTGGAGCACCATTTTTGAGTGAATTTCCAAAAGTCAGATTTTTGATGAAATTTTGACCCCGGGGGTTAGCGATTTTTTCAAAAAAATCTTTTTCTGCCGGTTAAGTTTTCGAGGGCTGATTTCTTGTTCTGTGATAAAAAGCCTTCTGTTTCGACCGCCAAACCTTTCATGGGAGCATTTGCAACCGTGTGGCACCATTTTTGAGTGAATTTCCAAAAGTCAGATTTTTGATGAAATTGTGACCCCGGGGGTTAGGGATTTTTTCAAAAGAATCTTTTTCTGCCGGTTAAGTTGTCGAGGGCTGATTTCTTGTTCTGTGATAAAAAGACTAGTGTTTTGACCGCCAAACCTTTCAGGGGAGCATTTGCAACCGTGTGGCACCATTTTTGAATAAACTGCCGAAAGTCAGAATTTTGATGAAATTGTGACCTCGGGGGTTAGGGATTTTTTTCAAAAAAATCTTTTTCTGCCGGTTAAGTTGTGGAGGGCTGATTTCTTGTTCTGTGATAAAAAGCCTTCTCTTTCGACCGCCAAACCTTTCAGGGGAGCATTTGCAACCGTGTGGCACCACTTTTGAGTGAATTGCCAAAAGTCAGATTTTTGATGAAATTGTGACCCCGGGGGTTAGGGATTTTTTCAAAAAAATCTTTTTCTGCCGGTTAAGTTGTGGAGGGCTGATTTCTTGTTCTGTGATTAAAAGCCTTCTGTTTCGAACGCCAAACCTTTCAGGGGAGCATTTGCAACCGTGTGGCACCATTTTTGAATAAACTGCCGAAAGTCAGAATTTTGATGAAATTGTGACCCCAGGGGTTTGCGATTTTTTCAAAAAAATCTTTTTCTGCCAGTTAAGTTGTGGAGGGCTGATATCTTGTTCTGTGATAAAAAGCCTTGTGTTTCGACCGCCAAACCATTCAGGGGAGCATTTGCAACCGTGTGGCACCATTTTTGAGTGAATTGCCGAAAGTCAGATTTTTTATGAAATTGTGACCCCGGGGGTTAGGGATTTTTTCAAAAACATCTTTTTCTGCCGGTTAAGTTGTGGAGGGCTTATTTCTTGTTCTGTGATAAAAAGCCTTCTGTTTCGACCGCCAAACCTTTTAGGGGAGCATTTGCAACCGTGTGGCACCATTTTTGAGTGAATTTCCAAACGTCAGATTTTTGATGAAATTGTGACCCCGGGGGTTAGCGATTTTTTCAAAAAAATCTTTTTCTGCCGGTTAAGTTGTGCAGGGCTGATTTCTTGTTCTGTGATTAAAAGCCTTGTGTTTCGACCGCCAAACCTTTGAGGGGAGCATTTGCAAACGTATGGCACCATTTTTGAGTGAATTTCCAAACGTCAGATTTTTGATGAAATTGTGACCCCGGGGGTTAGGGATTTTTTCAAAAAAATCTTTTTATGCCGGTTAAGTTGTGGAGGGCTGTTTCCCTGTCCTCTGATTAAAAGCCTTGTGTTTCGACCGCCAAACCTTTCAGGGGAGCCTTTGCAACCGTGTGGCACCATTTTTGAGTAAACTGCCGAAAGTCAGATTTTTGATGAAATTGTGACCCCGGGGCTTATGGATTTTTTCAAAAAAATCTTTTTCTGCCGGTTAAGTTGTTGAGGGCTGATTTCTTGTCCTGTGATAAAAAGCCTTCTGTTTCGACCGCCAAACATTTTAGGGGAGCACCATTTTTGAGTGAATTTCCAAAAGTCAGATTTTTGATGAAATTTTGACCCCGGGGGTTAGCGATTTTTTCAAAAAAATCTTTTTCTGCCGGTTAAGTTTTCGAGGGCTGATTTCTTGTTCTGTGATAAAAAGCCTTCTGTTTCGACCGCCAAACCTTTCATGGGAGCATTTGCAACCGTGTGGCACCATTTTTGAGTGAATTTCCAAAAGTCAGATTTTTGATGAAATTGTGACCCCGGGGGTTAGGGATTTTTTCAAAAGAATCTTTTTCTGCCGGTTAAGTTGTCGAGGGCTGATTTCTTGTTCTGTGATAAAAAGACTAGTGTTTTGACCGCCAAACCTTTCAGGGGAGCATTTGCAACCGTGTGGCACCATTTTTGAATAAACTGCCGAAAGTCAGAATTTTGATGAAATTGTGACCTCGGGGGTTAGGGATTTTTTTCAAAAAAATCTTTTTCTGCCGGTTAAGTTGTGGAGGGCTGATTTCTTGTTCTGTGATAAAAAGCCTTCTCTTTCGACCGCCAAAGCTTTCAGGGGAGCATTTGCAACCGTGTGGCACCATTTTTGAGTGAATTTCCAAAAGTCAGATTTTTGATGAAATTGTGACCACGGGGGTTAGGGATTTTTTTCAAAAAAATCTTTTTCTGCCGGTTAAGTTGTGGAGGGCTGATTTCTTGTTCTGTGTTAAAAAGCCTTCTTTTTCGACCGCCAAAGCTTTCAGGGGAGAATTTGCAACCGTGTGGCACAATTTTTGAGTGAATTTCCAAAAGTCAGATTTTTGATGAAATTGTGACCCCGGGGGTTAGGGATTTTTTCAAAAAAATCTTTTTCTGCCGGTTAAGTTGTGTAGGGCTGATTCCCTGTCCTGTGATTAGAAGCCTTGTGTTTCGATGGCCAAACCTTTCAGGGGAGCATTTGCAACCGTGTGGCACCATTTTTGAGTGAATTTCCAAAAGTCAGATTTTTGATGAAATTGTGACCCCGGGGCTTATGGATTTTTTAAAAAAAATATTTTTCTGCCGGTTAAGTTTTCGAGGGCTGATATCTTGTTCTGTGATAAAAAGCCTTCTGTTTCGACCGCCAAACATTTTTGGGGAGCATTTGCCACCGTGTGGCACCATTTTTGAGTGAATTTCCAAAAGTCAGATTTTTGATGAAATTGTGACCCCGGGGGTTAGGGATTTTTTCAAAAAAATCTTTTTCTGCCGGTTAAGTTGTGGAGGGCTGATTTCTTGTTCTGTGATTAAAAGCCTTCTATTTCGACCGCCAAAACTTTCAGGGGAGCATTTGCAACCGTGTGGCACCATTTTTGAGTGAATTTCCAAAAGTCAGATTTTTGATGAAATTGTGTCCCCGGGGGTTAGGGAGCATTTGCAACCGTGTGGCACCATTTTTTAGTAAACTGCCAAAAGTCAGATTTTTGATGAAATTTTGACCCCGGGGCTTAGGGATTTTTTCAAAAAAAATCTTTTTCTTCCGGTTAAGTTGTCGAGGGCTGATTTCTTGTTCTGTGATAAAAAGCCTTCTGTTTCGCCCGCCAAACCTTTCAGGCGAGCATTGGCAACCATTTGGCACCATTTTTGAGTGAATTGCTGAAAGTCAGATTTTTGATGAAATTGTGACCCCGGGGGTTAGGGATTTTTTCAAAAAAATCTTTTTCTGCCGGTTAAGTTGTGGAGGGCTGATTCCCTGTTCTGTGATTAAAAGCCTTGTGTTTCGACCGCCAAACCTTTCAGGGGAGCATTTGCAACCGTGTGGCACCATTTTTGAGTGAATTTCCAAAAGTCAGAATTTTGATGAAATTGTGACCCCGGGGGTTAGGGATTTTTTCAAAAAAATCTTTTTCTGCCGGTTAAGTTGTGGAGGGCTGATTTCTTGTTCTGTGATTAAAAGCCTTCTGTTTCGAACGCCAAACCTTTCAGGGGAGCATTTGCAAACGTGTGGCACCATTTTTGAATAAACTGCCGAAAGTCAGAATTTTGATGAAATTGTGACCCCAGGGGTTTGCGATTTTTTCAAAAAAATCTTTTTCTGCCAGTTAAGTTGTGGAGGGCTGATATCTTGTTCTGTGATAAAAAGCCTTGTGTTTCGACCGCCAAACCATTCAGGGGAGCATTTGCAACCGTGTGGCACCATTTTTGAGTGAATTGCCGAAAGTCAGATTTTTGATGAAATTGTGACCCCGGGGGTTAGGGATTTTTTCAAAAAAATCTTTATCTGCCGGTTAAGTTGGGGAGGGCTGATTCCCTGTTCTGTGATTAAAAGCCTTGTGTTTCGACCGCCAAACCTTTCAGGGGAGCATTTGCAACCGTGTGGCACCATTTTTGAGGGAATTTCCAAAAGTCAAATTTTTGATGAAATTGTGACCCCGGGGGTTAGGGATTTGTTCAAAAAAATCTTTTTCTGCCGGTTAAGTTGTGGAGGGCTGATTTCTTGTTCTGTGATTAAAAGCCTTGTGTTTCGTCCGCCAAACCTTTTAGGGGAGCATTTGCAACCGTGTGGCACCACTTTTGAGTCAATTGCCAAAAGTCAGATTTTTGATGAAATTTTGACCCCGGGGCTTAGGGATTTTTTCAAAAAAAATCTTTTTCTTCCGGTTAAGTTGTCGAGGGCTGATTTCTTGTTCTATGATAAAAAGCCTTCTGTTTCGACCGCCAAACCTTTCAGGCGAGCATTGGCAACCGTTTGGCACCATTTTTGAGTGAATTGCTGAAAGTCAGATTTTTGACGAAATTGTGACCCCGGGGGTTAGGGATTTTTTCAAAAAAATCTTTTTCTGCCGGTTAAGTTGTGGAGGGCTGATTCCCTGTTCTGTGATTAAAAGCCTTGTGTTTCGACCGCCAAACCTTTCAGGGGAGCATTTGCAACCGTGTGGCACCATTTTTGAGTGAATTTCCAAAAGTCAGAATTTTGATGAAATTGTGACCCCGGGGGTTAGGGATTTTTTCAAAAAAATCTTTTTCTGCCGGTTAAGTTGTGGAGGGCTGATTTCTTGTTCTGTGATTAAAAGCCTTCTGTTTCGAACGCCAAACCTTTCAGGGGAGCATTTGCAACCATGTGGCACCATTTTTGAGTGAAATGCCGAAAGTCAGATTTTTGATGAAATTGTGACCCCGGGCGTTAGCGATTTTTTCAAAATAATCTTTTCCTGTAGGTTAAGTTGTGGAGGGCTGTTTCCCTTTCCTCTGATTAAAAGCCTTGTGTTTCGAACGCCAAACCTTTCAGGGGAGCATTGGCAACCGTTTGGCACCATTTTTGAGTGAATTGCTGAAAGTCAGATTTTTGATGAAATTGTGACCCCGGGGGTTAGGGATTTTTTCAAAAAAATCTTTTTCTGCCGGTTAAGTTGTGGAGGGCTGATTCCCTGTTCTGTGATTAAAAGCCTTGTGTTTCGACCGCCAAACCTTTCAGGGGAGCATTTGCAACCGTGTGGCACCATTTTTGAGTGAATTTCCAAAAGTCAGAATTTTGATGAAATTGTGACCCCGGGGGTTAGGGATTTTTTCAAAAAAATCTTTTTCTGCCGGTTAAGTTGTGGAGGGCTGATTTCTTGTTCTGTGATTAAAAGCCTTCTGTTTCGAACGCCAAACCTTTCAGGGGAGCATTTGCAACCGTGTGGCACCATTTTTGAATAAACTGCCGAAAGTCAGAATTTTTATGAAATTGTGACCCCAGGGGTTTGCGATTTTTTCAAAAAAATCTTTTTCTGCCAGTTAAGTTGTGGAGGGCTGATATCTTGTTCTGTGATAAAAAGCCTTGTGTTTCGACCGCCAAACCATTCAGGGGAGCATTTGCAACCGTGTGGCACCATTTTTGAGTGAATTGCCGAAAGTCAGATTTTTTATGAAATTGTGACCCCGGGGGTTAGGGATTTTTTCAAAAACATCTTTTTCTGCCGGTTAAGTTGTGGAGGGCTTATTTCTTGTTCTGTGATAAAAAGCCTTCTGTTTCGACCGCCAAACCTTTTAGGGGAGCATTTGCAACCGTGTGGCACCATTTTTGAGTGAATTTCCAAACGTCAGATTTTTGATGAAATTGTGACCCCGGGGGTTAGCGATTTTTTCAAAAAAATCTTTTTCTGCCGGTTAAGTTGTGGAGGGCTGATTTCTTGTTCTGTGATTAAAAGCCTTGTGTTTCGACCGCCAAACCTTTGAGGGGAGCATTTGCAAACGTATGGCACCATCTTTGAGTGAATTGCCGAAAGTCAGATTTTTGATGAAATTGTGACCCCGGGGGTTAGGGATTTTTTCCAAAAAATCTTTTTCTGCCGGTTAAGTTGTCGAGGGCTGATTTCTTGTTCTGTGATAAAAAGCCTTCTGTTTCGACCGCCAAACCTTTCATGGGAGCATTTGCAACCGTGTGGCACCATTTTTGAGTGAATTTCCAAAAGTCAGATTTTTGATGAAATTGTGACCCCGGGGGTTAGGGATTTTTTCAAAAGAATCTTTTTCTGCCGGTTAAGTTGTCGAGGGCTGATTTCTTGTTCTGTGATAAAAAGACTTGTGTTTCGACCGCCAAACCTTTCAGGGGAGCATTTGCAACCGTGTGGCACCATTTTTGAATAAACTGCCGAATGTCAGAATTTTGATGAAATTGTGACCACGGGGGTTAGGGATTTTTTTGAAAAAAATCTTTTTCTGCCGGTTAAGTTGTGGAGGGCTGATTCCCTGTCCTGTGATTAAAAGCCTTCTGTTTCGACCGCCAAACCCTTAGGGGAGCATTTGCAACCGTATGGCACCATTTTTGAGTGAATTTCCAAAAGTCAGATTTTTGATGAAATTGTGACCCCGGGGCTTATGGATTTTTTCAAAAAAATCTTTTCCTGCCGGTTAAGTTGTGGAGGGCTGATTCCCTGTCCTGTGATTAAAAGCCTTGTGTTTCGACCGCCAAACCTTTCAGGGGAGCATTTGCAACCGTGTGGCGCCATTTTTGAATAAACTGCCAAAAGTCAGAATTTTGATGAAATTGTGACCCCAGGGGTTTGAGATTTTTTCAAAAAAATCGTTTTCTGCCAGTTAAGTTGTGGAGGGCTGATATCTTGTTCTGTGATAAAAAGCCTTGTGTTTCGACCGCCAAACCTTTCAGGGGAGCATTTGCAACCGTGTGACACCACTTTTGAGTCAATTGCCAAAAGTCAGATTTTTGATGAAATTTTGACCCCGGGGCTTAGGGATTTTTTTTAAAAAAATCTTTTTCTTCCGGTTAAGTTGTCGAGGGCTGATTTCTTGTTCTGTGATAAAAAGCCGTCTGTTTCGCCCGCCACACCTTTCAGGCGAGCATTGGCAACCGTTTGGCACCATTTTTGAGTGAATTGCTGAAAGACAGATTTTTGATGAAATTGTGACCCCGGGGGTTAGGGATTTTTTCAAAAAAATCGTTTTCTGCCGGTTAAGTTGTGGAGGGCTGATTCCCTGTTCTGTGATTAAAAGCCTTGTGTTTCGACTGCCAAACCTTTCAGGGGAGCATTTGCAACCGTGTGGCACCGTTTTTGAGTGAATTTCCAAAAGTCAGAATTTTGATGAAATTGTGACCCCGGGGGTTAGGGATTTTTTCAAAAAAATCTTTTTCTGCCGGTTAAGTTGTGGAGGGCTGATTTCTTGTTCTGTGATTAAAAGCCTTCTGTTTCGAACGCCAAACCTTTCAGGGGAGCATTTGCAACCGTGTGGCACCATTTTTGAATAAACTGCCGAAAGTCAGAATTTTGATGAAATTGTGACCCCAGGGGTTTGCGATTTTTTCAAAAAAATCTTTTTCTGCCGGTTAAGTTGTGGAGGGCTGATATCTTGTTCTGTGATAAAAAGCCTTGTGTTTCGACCGCCAAACCATTCAGGGGAGCATTTGCAACCGTGTGGCACCATTTTTGAGTGAATTGCCGAAAGTCAGATTTTTTATGAAATTGTGACCCCGGGGGTTAGGGATTTTTTCAAAAACATCTTTTTCTGCCGGTTAAGTTGTGGAGGGCTTATTTCTTGTTCTGTGATAAAAAGCCTTCTGTTTCGACCGCCAAACCTTTTAGGGGAGCATTTGCAACCGTGTGGCACCATTTTTGAGTGAATTTCCAAACGTCAGATTTTTGATGAAATTGTGACCCCGGGGGTTAGCGATTTTTTCAAAAAAATCTTTTTCTGCCGGTTAAGTTGTGGAGGGCTGATTTCTTTTTCTGTGATAAAAAGCCTTCTGTTTCGACCGCCAAACCTTTCAGGGGAGCATTTGCAACCGTGTGGCACCATTTTTGAGTGAATTGCCGAAAGTCAGATTTTTGATGAAATTGTGACCCCGGGCGTTAGCGATTTTTTCAAAAAAATCTTTTTCTGTCGGTTAAGTTGTGGAGGGCTGATTCCCTGTTCTGTGATTAAAACCTTGTGTTTCAACCGCCAAACCTTTCAGGGGAGCATTTGCAACCGTGTGGCACCATTTTTGAGTGAATTTCCAAACGTCAGATTTTTGATGAAATTGTGACCCCGGGGGTTAGGGATTTTTTCAAAAAAATCTTTTTCTGCCAGTTAAGTTGTGGAGGGCTGATTCCCTGTCCTGTGATTAAAAGCCTTGTGTTTCGACCGCCAAACCTTTCAGGGGAGCATTTGCAACCGTGTGGCACCATTTTTGAGTAAACTGCCGAAAGTCAGATTTTTGATGAAATTGTGACCCCGGGGCTTATGGATTTTTTCAAAAAAATCTTTTTCTGCCGGTTAAGTTGTCGAGGGCTGATTTTTTGTCCTGTGATAAAAAGCCTTCTGTTTCGACCGCCAAACATTTTAGGGGAGCACCATTTTTGAGTGAATTTCCAAAAGTCAGATTTTTGATGAAATTTTGACCCCGGGGGTTAGCGATTTTTTCAAAAAATACTTTTTCTGCCGGTTAAGTTTTCGAGGGCTGATTTCTTGTTCTGTGATAAAAAGCCTTCTGTTTCGACCGCCAAACCTTTCATGGGAGCATTTGCAACCGTGTGGCACCATTTTTGAGTGAATTTCCAAAAGTCAGATTTTTGATGAAATTGTGACCCCGGGGGTTAGGGATTTTTTCAAAAGAATCTTTTTCTGCCGGTTAAGTTGTCGAGGGCTGATTTCTTGTTCTGTGATAAAAAGACTTGTGTTTCGACCGCCAAACCTTTCAGGGGAGCATTTGCAACCGTGTGGCACCATTTTTGAATAAACTGCCGAAAGTCAGAATTTTGATGAAATTGTGACCACGGGGGTTAGGGATTTTTTCAAAAAAATCTTTTTCTGCCGGTTAAGTTGTGGAGGGCTGATTTCTTGTTCTGTTTTTAAAAGCCTTCTGTTTCGTCCGCCAAACCTTTCAGGGGAGCATTTGCAACCGTGTGGCACCATTTTTGAGTGAATTTCCAAAAGTCAGATTTTTGATGAAATTGTGACCACGGGGGTTAGGGATTTTTTTCAAAAAAAATCTTTTTCTGCCGGTTAAGTTGTGGAGGGCTGATTTCTTTTTCTGTGATAAAAAGCCTTCTGTTTCAACTGCCAAAGCTTTCAGGGGAACATTTGCAACCGTGTGGCACCATTTTTGAGTGAATTGCCAAAAGTCAGATTTTTGATGAAATTGTGACCCCGGGGCTTAGGGATTTTTTCCAAAAAATCTTTTTCTGCCGGTTAAGTTGTCGAGGGCTGATTTCTTGTTCTGTGATAAAAAGCCTTCTGTTTCGACCGCCAAACCTTTCAGGGGAGCATTTGCAACCGTGTGGCACCATTTTCGAGTGAATTGCCGAAAGTCAGATTTTTTATGAAATTGTGACCCCGGGGGTTAGGGATTTTTTTGAAAAAAATCTTTTTCTGCCGGTTAAGTTGTGGAGGGCTGATTCCCTGTCCTGTGATTAAATACCTTCTGTTTCGACCACCAAACCTTTCAGGGGAGCATTTGCAACCGTGTGGCACCATTTTTGAGTGAATTTCCAAAAGTCAGATTTTTGATGAAATTGTGACCACGGGGGTTAGGGATTTTTTTCAAAAAAAATCTTTTTCTGCCGGTTAAGTTGTGGAGGGCTGATTCCCTGTCCTGTGATTAGAAGCCTTGTGTTTCGATGGCCAAACCTTTCAGGGGAGCATTTGCAACCGTGTGGCACCATTTTTGAGTGAATTTCCAAAAGTCAGATTTTTGATGAAATTGTGACCCCGGGGCTTATGGATTTTTTCAAAAAAATCTTTTTCTGCCGGTTAAGTTTTCGAGGGCTGATATCTTGTTCTGTGATAAAAAGCCCTGTGTTTCGACCGCCAAACCATTCAGGGGAGCATTTGCAACCGTGTAGCACCATTTTTGAGTGAATTTCAAAAGTCAGAATTTTGATGAAATTGTGACCCCGGGGCTTATGGATTTTTTCAAAAAAATCTTTTTCTGCCAGTTAAGTTGTCGAGGGCTGATTTCTTGTTCTGTGATAAAAAGCCTTCTGTTTCGACCGCCGAACATTTTTGGGGAGCATTTGCAACCGTGTGGCACCATTTTTGAGTGAATTTCCAAAAGTCAGATTTTTGATGAAATTGTGACCCCGGGGGTTAGGGATTTTTTCAAAAAAATCTTTTTCTGCCGGTTAAGTTGTTGAGGGCTTATTTCTTTTTCTGTGATAAAAAGCCTTCTATTTCGACTGCCAAACCTTTCAGGGGAGCATTTGCAACCGTGTGGCACCATTTTTGAGTGAATTTGCAAAAGTCAGATTTTTGATGTAATTGTGACCCCGGGGGTTAGGGATTTTTTCAAAAAAATCTTTATCTGCCGGTTAAGTTGTGGAGGGCTGATTCCCTGTTCTGTGATTAAAAGCCTTGTGTTTCGACCGCCAAACCTTTCAGGGGAGCATTTGCAACCGTGTGGCACCATTTTTGAGTGAATTTCCAAAAGTCAGATTTTTGATGAAATTGTGACCCCGGGGGTTAGGTATTTTTTCAAAAAAATCTTTTTCTGCCGGTTAAGTTGTGGAGGGCTGATTTCTTGTTCTGTGATTAAAAGCCTTCTGTTTCGACCGCCAAACCTTTCAGGGGAGCATTTGAAACCGTGTGGCACCATTTTTGAATAAACTGCCGAAAGTCAGAATTTTGATGAAATTGTGACCCCAGGGGTTTGAGATTTTTTCAAAAAAATCTTTTTCTGCCAGTTAAGTTTTGGAGGGCTGATATCTTGTTCTGTGATAAAAAGCCTTGTGTTTCGACCGCCAAACCATTCAGGGGAGCATTTGCAACCGTGTGGCACCATTTTTTAGTAAACTGCCAAAAGTCAGATTTTTGATGAAATTGTGACCCCGGGGGTTAGGGATTTTTTCAAAAAAATCTTTTTCTGCCGGTTAAGTTGTCGAGGGCTGATTTCTTGTTCTGTGATAAAAAGCTTCTGTTTCAACCGCCAAACCTTTCAGGGGAGCATTTGCAACCGTGTGGCACCATTTTTGAGTGAATTTCCAAAAGTCAGATTTTTGATGAAATTGTGACCCCGGGGCTTATGGATTTTTTCAAAAAAATCTTTTTCTGCCAGTTAAGTTGTCGAGGGCTGATTTCTTGTTCTGTGATAAAAAGCCTTCTGTTTCGACCGCCGAACATTTTTGGGGAGCATTTGCAACCGTGTGGCACCATTTTTGAGTGAATTTCCAAAAGTCAGATTTTTGATGAAATTGTGACCCCGGGGGTTAGGGATTTTTTCAAAAAAATCTTTTTCTGCCAGTTAAGTTTTGGAGGGCTGATATCTTGTTCTGTGATAAAAAGCCTTGTGTTTCGACCGCCAAACCATTCAGGGGAGCATTTGCAACCGTGTGGCACCATTTTTGAATAAACTGCCAAAAGTCAGATTTTTGATGAAATTGTGACCCCGGGGCTGAGGGATTTTTTCAAAAAAATCTTTTTCTGCCGGTTAAGTTGTGGAGGGCTGACTCCCTGTCCTGTGATTAAAAGCCTTGTGTTTCGAACGCCAAACCTTTCAGGGGAGCATTTGCAACCGTGTGGCACCACTTTTGAGTCAATTGCCAAAAGTCAGATTTTTGATGAAATTTTGACCCCGGGGGTTAGGGATTTTTTCAAAAAAAATCTTTTTCTTCCGGTTAAGTTGTCGAGGGCTGATTTCTTGTTCTGTGATAAAAAGCCTTCTGTTTCGCCCGCCAAACCTTTCAGGCGAGCATTGGCAACCGTTTGGCACCATTTTTGAGTGAATTGCTGAAAGTCAGATTTTTGATGAAATTGTGACCCCGGCGGTTAGGGATTTTTTCAAAAAAATCTTTTTCTGCCGGTTAAGTTGTGGAGGGCTGATTCCCTGTTCTGTGATTAAAAGCCTTGTGTTTCGACCGCCAAAGCTTTCAGGGGAGCATTTGCAACCGTGTGGCACCATTTTTGAGTGAATTTCCAAAAGTCAGATTTTTGATGAAATTGTGACCCCGGGGGTTAGGGATTTTTTCAAAAAAATCTTTTTCTGCCGGTTAAGTTGTTGAGGGCTTATTTCTTTTTCTGTGATAAAAAGCCTTCTATTTCGACTGCCAAACCTTTCAGGGGAGCATTTGCAACCGTGTGGCACCATTTTTGAGTGAATTTGCAAAAGTCAGATTTTTGATGTAATTGTGACCCCGGGGGTTAGGGATTTTTTCAAAAAAATCTTTATCTGCCGGTTAAGTTGTGGAGGGCTGATTCCCTGTTCTGTGATTAAAAGCCTTGTGTTTCGACCGCCAAACCTTTCAGGGGAGCATTTGCAACCGTGTGGCACCATTTTTGAGTGAATTGCCAAAAGTCAGATTTTTGATGAAATTGTGACCCCGGGGGTTAGGGATTTTTTCAAAAAAATCTTTTTCTGCCGGTTAAATTTTGGAGCGCTGATATCTTGTTCGGTGATAAAAAGCCTTGTGTTTCGACCGCCAAACCATTCAGGGGAGCATTTGCAACCGTGTGGCACCATTTTTTAGTAAACTGCCAAAAGTCAGATTTTTGATGAAATTGTGACCCCGGGGCTAAGGGATTTTTTGAAAAAAATCTTTTTCTGCCGGTTAAGTTGTCGAGGGCTGATTTCTTGTTCTGTGATAAAAAGCTTCTGTTTCAACCGCCAAACCTTTCAGGGGAGCATTTGCAACCGTGTGGCACCATTTTTGAGTGAATTTCCAAAAGTCAGATTTTTGATGAAATTGTGACCCCGGGGGTTAGGGATTTGTTCAAAAAATTCTTTTTCTTCCGGTTAAGTTGTGGAGGGCTGACTCCCTGTCCTGTGATTAAAAGCCTTGTGTTTCGACCGCCAAACCTTTCAGGGGAGCATTTGCAACCGTGTGGCACCACTTTTGAGTCAATTGCCAAAAGTCAGATTTTTGATGAAATTTTGACCCAGGGGCTTAGGGATTTTTTCAAAAAAAATCTTTTTCTTCCGGTTAAGTTGTCGAGGGCTGATTTCTTGTTCTGTGATAAAAAGCCTTCTGTTTCGACCGCCAAACCTTTCAGGGGAGCATTTGCAACCGTGTGGCACCATTTTTGAATAAACTGCCGAAAGTCAGAATTTTGATGAAATTGTGACCCCAGGGGTTAGGGATTTGTTCAAAAAAATCTTTTTCTGCCGGATAAGTTGTGGAGGGCTGATTCCCTGTCCTGTGATTAAAAGCCTTGTGTTTCGACCGCCAAACCTTTCAGGGGAGCATTTGCAACCGTGTGGCACCATTTTTGAGTAAACTGCCGAAAGTCAGAATTTTGATGAAATTGTGACCCCGGGGCTCATGGATTTTTTCAAAAAAATCTTTTTCTGCCGGTAAAGTTGTGGAGGGCTGATTTCTTGTTCTCTAATAAAATGCCTTCTGTTTCGACCGCCAAACCTTTCAGGCGAGCATTGGCAACCCTGTGGCACCATTTTTGAGTGAATTTCCAAAAGTCAGATTTTTGATCAAATTCTTGTTAGGGATTTTTTCAAAAACATCTTTTTCTGCCGGTTAAGTTGTTGAGGGCTTATTTCTTTTTCTGTGATAAAAAGCCTTCTGTTTCAACTGCCAAAGCTTTCAGGGGAACATTTGCAACCGTGTGGCTCCATTTTTGAGTGAATTGCCAAAAGTCAGATTTTTGATGAAAGTGTGACCCCGGGGCTTAGGGATTTTTTCCAAAAAATCTTTTTCTGCCGGTTAAGTTGTCGAGGGCTGATTTCTTGTTCTGTGATAAAAAGCCTTCTGTTTCGACTGCCAAACCTTTCAGGGGAGCATTTGCAACCGTGTGGCACCATTTTTGAATGAATTGCGGAAAGTCAGATTTTTTATGAAATTGTGACCCCGGGGGTTAGGGATTTTTTTAAAAAAATCTTTTTCTGCCGGTTAAGTTGTGGAGGGCTTATTTCTTGTTCTGTTATAAAAAGCCTTCTGTTTCGACCGCCAAACTTTTTCGGGGAGCATTTGCAACCGTGTGGCACCATTTTTGAGTGAATTTCCAAACGTCAGATTTTTGATGAAATTGTGACCCCGGGGGTTAGCGATTTTTTCAAAAAAATCTTTTTCTGCCGGTTAAGTTGTGGAGGGCTGATTTCTTGTTCTGTGATTAAAAGCCTTGTGTTTCGACCGCCAAACCTTTGAGGGGAGCATTTGCAAACGTTTGGCACCATTTTTGAGTGAATTGCCGAAAGTCAGATTTTTGATGAAATTGTGACCCCGGGGGTTAGGGATTTTTTCCAAAAAATCTTTTTCTGCCGGTTAAGTTGTCGAGGGCTGATTTCTTGTTCTGTGATAAAAAGCCTTCTGTCTCGACCGCCAAACCTTTCAGGGGAGCATTTGGAACCGTGTGGCACCATTTTTGAGTGAATTACCGAAAGTCAGATTTTTGATGAAATTGTGACCCCGGGCGTTAGCGATTTTTTCAAAAAAATCTTTTTCTGTGGGTTAAGTTGTGGAGGGCTGATTTCTTGTTCTGTTTTAAAAAGACTTGTGTTTCGACCGCCAAACCTTTCAGGGGAGCATTTGCATCCGTGTGGCACCATTTTTGAGTGAATTTCCAAACGTCAGATTTTTGATGAAATTGTGACCCCGGGGGTTAGCGATTTTTTCAAAAAAATCTTTTTCTGCCGGTTAAGTTGTGGAGGGCTGATTTCTTGTTCTGTGATTTCGACCGCCAAACCTTTCAGGGGAGCATTTGCAACCGTGTGGTACCATTTTTGAGTGAATTGCCGAAAGTCAGATTTTTTATGAAATTGTGACCCCGGGGGTTAGGGATTTTTTCAAAAAAATCTTTTTCTGCCGGTTAAGTTGTCGAGGGCTGATTTCTTGTTCTGTGATAAAAAGCCTTCTGTTTCGACCGCCAAACCTTTCAGGGGAGCATTTGCAACCGTGTGGCACCATTTTTGAGTGAATTGCCGAAAGTCAGATTTTTGATGAAATTGTGACCCCGAGCGTTAGCGATTTTTTCAAAAAAATCTTTTTCTGTGGGTTAAGTTGTGGAGGGCTGATTTCTTGTTCTGTTTTAAAAAGACTTGTGTTTCGACCGCCAAACCTTTCAGGGGAGCATTTGCAACCGTGTGGCACCATTTTTGAATAAACTGCCGAAAGTCAGAATTTTGATGAAATTGTGACCAAGGGGTTAGGGATTTTTTCAAAAAAATCTTTTTCTGCCGGTTAAGTTGTGGAGGGCTGATTTCTTGTTCTGTGATAAAACGCCTTCTGTTTCGACCGCCAAACCTTTCAGGGGAGCATTTGCAAACGTTTGGCATCATTTTTGACTGAATTGCTGAAAGTCAGATTTTTGATGAAATTGTGACCCCGGGGCTTAGGGATTTTTTCAAAAAAATCTTTTTCTGCCGGTTAAGTTGTGGAGGGCTGATTTCTTGTTCTGTGATAAAAAGCCTTTTGTTTTGACGCCAAACCTTTCAGGGGAGCATTTGCAACCGTGTGGCACCATTTTTGAGTGAATTTCCAAAAGTCAGATTTTTGATGAAATTGTGACCACGGGGTTAGGGATTTTTTTCAAAAAAAACTTTTTCTGCCGGTTAAGTTGTGGAGGGCTGATTTCTTGTTCTGTGATAAAAAACCTTCTGTTTCGACCGCCAAACCCTTAGGGGATCATTTGCAACCGTGTGGCACAATTTTTGAGTGAATTTCCAAAAGTCAGATTTTTGATGAAATTGTGACCCCGGGGGTTAGCGATTTTTTCAAAAAAATCTTTTTCTGCCGGATAAGTTGTGCAGGGCTGATTCCCTGTCCTGTGATTAAAAGCCTTGTGTTTCGACCGCCAAACCTTTCATGGGGGCATTTGCAACCGTGTGGCACCATTTTTGAGTGAATTTCCAAACGTCAGATTTTTGATGAAATTGTGACCCCGGGGGTTAGCGATTTTTTCAAAAAAATCTTTTTCTGCCGGTTAAGTTGTGGAGGGCTGATTTCTTGTTCTGTGATTAAAATCCTTGTGTTTCGACCGCCAAACCTTTGAGGGGAGCATTTGCAAACGTTTGGCACCATTTTTGAGTGAATTGCCGAAAGTCAGATTTTTGATGAAATTGTGACCCCGGGGGTTAGGGATTTTTTCAAAAAAATCTTTTTCTGCCGGTTAAGTTGTCGAGGGCTGATTTCTTGTTCTGTGATAAAAAGACTTGTGTTTCGACCGCCAAACCTTTCAGGGGAGCATTTGCAACCGTGTGGCACCATTTTTGAATAAACTGCCAAAAGTCAGAATTTTGATGAAATTGTGACCACGGGGGTTAGGGATTTTTTCAAAAAAATCTTTTTCTGCCGGTTAAGTTGTGGAGGGCTGATTTCTTGTTCTGTGATATAAAGCCTTCTATTTCGACCGCCAAACCTTTCAGGGGAGCATTTGCAAACGTTTGGCACCATTTTTGAGCAAACTGCTGAAAGTCAGATTTTTGATGAAATTGTGACCCCGGGGGTTAGCGATTTTTTCAAAAAAATCTTTTTCTGTCGGTTAAGTTGTGGAGGGCTGATTTCTTGTTCTGTGATTAAAAGCCTTGTGTTTCGACCGCGAAACCTTTCAGGGGAGCATTTGCAAGCGTGTGGCACCATTTTTGAGTGAATTTCCAAAAGTCAGATTTTTGATGAAATTTTGACCCCGGAGGTTAGGGATTTTTTCAAAAAAATCTTTTTCTGCCGGTTAAGTTGTCGAGGGCTGATTTCTTGTTCTATGATAAAAAGCCTTCTGTTTCGACCGCCAAACCTTTCATGGGCGCATTTGCAACCGTGTGGCACCATTTTTGAGTGAATTTCGAAAAGTCAGATTTTTGATGAAATTGTGACCCCGGGGGTTAGGGATTTTTTCAAAAAAATCTTTTTCTGCCAGTTAAGTTGTGGAGGGCTGATTCCCTGTCCTGTGATTTAAAGCCTTGTGTTTTGACCGCCAAACCTTTCAGGGGAACATTTGCAACCGTGTGGCACCATTTTTGAGTGAATTTCCAAAAGTCTGATTTTTGATGAAATTGTGACCCCGGGGGTTAGGGATTTTTTCAAAAAAATCTTTTTCTGCCGGTTAAGTTGTGGAGGGCTGATTCCCTGTCCTGTGATTAAAAGCCTTGTGTTTCGACCGCCAAACCTTTCAGGGGAGCATTTGCAACCGTGTGGCACCATTTTTGAGTAAACTGGCGAAAGTCAGAATTTTGATGAAATTTTGACGCCGGGGGTTAGGGATTTTTTCAAAAAAATCTTTTTCTGCCGGTTAAGCTGTCGAGGGCTGATTTCTTGTTCTGTGATAAAAAGCCTTCTGTTTCGACCGCCAAACCTTTCAGGGGAGCATTTGCAACCGAGTGGCACCATTTTTGAGTGAATTGCCGAAAGTCAGAATTTTGATGAAATTGTGACCACGGGGGTTAGGGATTTTTTCAAAAAAATATTTTCTGCCGGTTAAGATGTGGAGGGCTGATTTCTTGTTCTGTGATAAAAAGCCTTCTGTTTCGTCCGCCAAACCTTTCAGGGGAGCATTTGCAACTGTTTGGCACCATTTTTGAGTAAACTGCCGAAAGTCAGAATTTTGATGAAATTGTGAGCCCGGGGCTTATGGATTTTTTCCAAAAAATCTTTTTCTGCTGGTTAAGTTGTCGAGGGCTGATTTCTTGTTTTGTGATAAAAAGCCGTCTGTTTCGACCGCCAAACCTTTCAGGGGAGCATTTGCAACTGTGTGGCACCATTTTTGAGTGAATTGCCGAAAGTCAGAATTTTGATGAAATTTTGACCCCGGAGGTTAGGGACTTTTTCAAAAAAATCTTTTTCTGCCGGTTAAGTTTTCGAGGGCTGATTTCTTGTTCTGTGATAAAAAGCCTTCTGTTTCGACCGCCAAACCTTTCATGGGCGCATTTGCAACCGTGTGGCACCATTTTTGAGTGAATTTCCAAAAGTCAGATTTTTGATGAAATTGTGACCCCGGGGGTTAGGGATTTTTTCAAAAAAATCTTTTTCTGCCAGTTAAGTTGTGGAGGGCTGATTCCCTGTCCTGTGATTTAAAGCCTTGTGTTTTGACCGCCAAACCTTTCAGGGGAACATTTGCAACCGTGTGGCACCATTTTTGAGTGAATTTCCAAAAGTCAGATTTTTGATGAAATTGTGACCCCGGGGGTTAGGGATTTTTTCAAAAAAATCTTTTTCTGCCGGTTAAGTTGTCGAGGGCTGATTTCTTGTTCTGTGATAAAAAGACTTGTGTTTCGACCGCCAAACCTTTCAGGGGAGCATTTGCAACCGTGTGGCACCATTTTTGAGTAAACTGCTGAAAGTCAGATTTTTGATGAAATTGTGACGCCGGGGGTTAGGGATTTTTTCCAAAAAATCTTTTTCTGCCGGTTAAGTTGTCGAGGGCTGATTTCTTGTTCTGTGATAAAAAGCCTTCTGTTTCGACCGCCAAACCTTTCAGGGGAGCATTTGCAACCGTGTGGCACCATTTTTGAGTGAATTTCCAAACTTCAGATTTTTGATGAAATTGTGACCCCGGGGGTTAGGGATTTTTTCAAAAAAATCTTTTTCTGCCGGTTAAGTTGTGGAGGGCTGTTTCCCTGTCCTCTGATTAAAAGCCTTGTGTTTCGACCGCCAAACCTTTCAGGGGAGCATTTGCAACCGTGTTGCACCATTTTTGAGAAAACTGCCGAGAGTCAGAATTTTGATGAAATTGTGACCCCGGGGCTTATGGATTTTTTCAAAAAAATCTTTTTCTGCCGGTTAAGTTGTCGAGGGCTGATTTCTTGTTCTGTGATAAAACGCCTTCTGTTTCGACCGCCAAACCTTTCAGGGGAGCATTTGCAAACGTTTGGCATCATTTTTGAGTGAATTGCTGAAAGTCAGATTTTTGATGAAATTGTGACGCCGGGGGTTAGGGATTTTTTTCCAAAAAATCTTTTTCTGCCGGTTAAGTTGTCGTGGGCTGATTTTTTGTTCTGTGATAAAAAGCCTTCTGTTTCGACCGCCAAACATTTTAGGGGAGCATTTGCAAGCGCGTGGCACCATTTTTGAGTGAATTTCCAAAAGTCAGATTTTTGATGAAATTTTGACCCCGGGGCTTAGCGATTTTTTCAAAAAAACCTTTTTCTGCCATTTAAGTTGTGGAGGGCTGATTCCCTGTCCTGTGATTTAAAGCCTTGTGTTTTGACCGCCAAACCTTTCAGGGGAGCATTTGCAACTGTTTGGCACCATTTTTGAGTGAATTGCCAAAAGTCAGATTTTTGATGAAATTGTGACCCCGGGGGTTAGGGATTTTTTCAAAAGAATCTTTTTCTGCCGGTTAAGTTGTGGAGGGCTGTTTCCCTGTCCTCTGATTAAAAGCCTTGTGCTTCGACCGCCAAACCTTTCAGGGGAGCATTTGCAACCGTGTGGCACCATTTTTGAGTAAACTACCGAAAGTCAGAATTTTGATGAAATTGTGACCTCGGGGCTTATGGATTTTTTCAAAAAAATCTTTTTCTGTCGGTTAAGTTGTCGAGGGCTGATTTCTTCTTCTGTGATAAAAAGCCGTCTGTTTCGACCGCCAAACCTTTCAGGGGAGCATTTGCAACCGTGTGGCACCATTTTTGAGTGAATTGCCAAACGTCAGATTTTTGATGAAATTGTGACCCCGGGGGTTAGGGATTTTTTCAAAAAAATCTTTTTCTGCCGGTTAAGTTGTGGAGGGCTGATTCCCTGTCCTGTGATTAAAAGCCTTGTGTTTCGACCGCCAAACCTTTCAGGGGAGCATTTGCAACCGTGTGGCACCATTTTTGAGTAAACTGCCGAAAGTCAGAATTTTGATGAAATTGTGACCCCGGGACTTATGGATTTTTTCAAAAAAATCATTATCTGCCGGTTAAGTTGTCGAGGGCTGATTTCTTGTTCTGTGATAAAAAGCCTTCTGTTTCGACCGCCAAACCTTTCAGGGGAGCATTTGCAACCGTGTGGCACCATTTTTGAGTGAATTTCCAAACATCAGATTTTTGATGAAATTGTGACCCCGGGGGTTAGGGATTTTTTCCAAAAAATCTTTTTCTGCCGGTTAAGTTGTGGAGGGCTGATTTCTTGTTCTGTGATAAAAAGCCTTCTGTTTCGACCGCCAAACCTTTCAGGGGAGCATTTGCAACCGTGTGGCACCATTTTTGAGTGAATTGCCAAACGTCAGATTTTTGATGAAATTGTGACCCTGGGGGTTAGGGATTTTTTCAAAAAAATCTTTTTCTGCCGGTTAAGTTGTGGAGGGCTGATTCCCTGTCCTGTGATTAAAAGCCTTGTGTTTCGACCGCCAAACATTTCAGGGGAGCATTTGCAACCGTGTGGCACCATTTTTGAGTAAACTGCCGAAAGTGAGAATTTTGATGAAATTGTGACCCCGGGACTTATGGATTTTTTCAAAAAAATCTTTTTCTGCCGGTTAAGTTGTCGAGGGCTGATTTCTTGTTCTGTGATAAAAAACCTTCTGTTTCGACCGCCAAACCTTTCAGGGGAGCATTTGCAACCGTGTGGCACCATTTTTGAGTGAATTTCCAAACATCAGATTTTTGATGAAATTGTGACCCCGGGGGTTAGGGATTTTTTCAAAAAAATCTTTTTCTGCCGGTTAAGTTGTGGAGGGCTGATATCTTGTTCTGTGATAAAAAGCCGTCTGTTTCGACCGCCAAACCTTTCAGGGGAGCATTTGCAACCGTGTGGCACCATTTTTGAGTGAATTGCCAAACGTCAGATTTTTGATGAAATTGTGACCCTGGGGGTTAGGGATTTTTTCAAAAAAATCTTTTTCTGCCGGTTAAGTTGTGGAGGGCTGATTCCCTGTCCTGTGATTAAAAGCCTTGTGTTTCGACCGCCAAACATTTCAGGGGAGCATTTGCAACCGTGTGGCACCATTTTTGAGTAAACTGCCGAAAGTGAGAATTTTGATGAAATTGTGACCCCGGGACTTATGGATTTTTTCAAAAAAATCTTTTTCTGCCGGTTAAGTTGTCGAGGGCTGATTTCTTGTTCTGTGATAAAAAACCTTCTGTTTCGACCGCCAAACCTTTCAGGGGAGCATTTGCAACCGTGTGGCACCATTTTTGAGTGAATTTCCAAACATCAGATTTTTGATGAAATTGTGACCCCGGAGGTCAGGGATTTTTTCAAAAAAATCTTTTTCTGCCGGTTAAGTTGTGGAGGGCTGATATCTTGTTCTGTGATAAAAAGCCGTCTGTTTCGACCGCCAAACCTTTCAGGGGAGCATTTGCAACCGTGTGGCACCATTTTTGAGTGAATTGCCAAACGTCAGATTTTTGATGAAATTGTGACCACGGGGGTTAGGGATTTTTTCAAAAAAATATTTTTCTGCCGGTTAAGTTGTGGAGGGCTGATTCCCTGTCCTGTGATTAAAAGCCTTGTGTTTCGACCGCCAAACCTTTCAGGGGAGCATTTGAAACCGTGTGGCACCATTTTTGAGTAAACTGCCGAAAGTCAGAATTTTGATGAAATTGTGACCCCGGGACTTATGGATTTTTTCAAAAAAATCTTTTTCTGCCGGTTAAGTTGTCGAGGGCTGATTTCTTGTTCTGTGATAAAAAGCCTTCTGTTTCGACCGCCAAACCTTTCAGGGGAGCATTTGCAACCGTGTGGCACCATTTTTGAGTGAATTTCCAAACATCAGATTTTTGATGAAATTGTGACCCCGGGGGTTAGGGATTTTTTCCAAAAAATCTTTTTCTGCCGGTTAAGTTGTGGAGGGCTGATATCTTGTTCTGTGATAAAAAGCCTTCTGTTTCGACCGCCAAACCTTTCATGCGAGCAATTGCAACCGTGTGGCACCATTTTTGAGTGAATTTCCAAACGTCAGATTTTTGATGAAATTGTGACCCCGGGGGTTAGGGATTTTTTCAAAAAAATCTTTTTCTGCCGGTTAAGTTGTGGAGGGCTGTTTCCCTGTCCTCTGATTAAGAGCCTTGTGTTTCGACCGCCAAACCTTTCAGGGGAGCATTTGCAACCGTGTGGCACCATTTTTGAGAAAACTGCCGAAAGTCAGAATTTTGATGAAATTGTGACCCCGGGGCTTATGGATTTTTTCAAAAAAATCTTTTTCTTCCGGTTAAGTTGTCGAGGGCTGATTTCTTGTTCTGTGATAAAAAGCCTTCTGTTTCGACCGCCAAACATTTTAGGGGAGCATTTGCAAGCGCGTGGCACCATTTTTGAGTGAATTTCCAAAAGTCAGATTTTTGATGAAATTGTGACCCGGGGGTTAGGGATTTTTTGAAAAAAATCTTTTTCTGCCAGTTAAGTTGTCAAGGGCTGATTTCTTTTTCTGTGATAAAAAGACTTGTGTTTCGACCGCCAAACCTTTGAGGGGAGCATTTGCAACCGTGTGTCACCATTTTTGAGTGAATTGCCGAAAGTCAGAATTTTGATGAAATTGTGACCCCGGGGGTTAGGGATTTTTTCAAAGAAATCTTTTTCTGCCGGTTAAGTTGTGGAGGGCTGATTTCTTGTTCTGTGATAAAAAGCCTTCTGTTTCGACCGCCAAACCTTTCAGGGGAGCATTTGCAACCGTGTGGCACCATTTTAGAGTGAATTGCCAAACGTCAGATTTTTGATGAAATTGTGACCCCGGGGGTTAGGGATTTTTTCCAAAAAATCTTTTTCTGCCGGTTAAGTTGTGGAGGGCTGATATCTTGTTCTGTGATAAAAAGCCTTCTGTTTCGACCGCCAAACCTTTCAGGGGAGCAATTGCAACCGTGTGGCACCATTTTTGAGTGAATTTCCAAACGTCAGATTTTTGATGAAATTGTGACCCCGGGGGTTAGGGATTTTTTCAAAAAAAATCTTTTTCTTCCGGTTAAGTTGTGGAGGGCTGTTTCCCTGTCCTCTGATTAAGAGCCTTGTGTTTCGACCGCCAAACCTTTCAGGGGAGCATTTGCAAGCGCGTGGCACCATTTTTGAGTGAATTTCCAAAAGTCAGATTTTTGATGAAATTGTGACCCGGGGGTTAGGGATTTTTTGAAAAAAATCTTTTTCTGCCAGTTAAGTTGTGGAGGGCTGATCCCCTGTCCTGTGATTTAAAGCCTTGTGTTTTGACCGCCAAACCTTTCAGGGGAACATTTGCAACCGTGTGGCACCATTTTTGAGTGAATTTCCAAAAGTCAGATTTTTGATGAAATTGTGACCCCGGGGGTTAGGGATTTTTTCAAAAAAATCTTTTTCTGCCGGTTAAGTTGTGGAGGGCTGATTTCTTGTTCTGTGATAAAAAGCCTTCTGTTTCGACCGCCAAACCTTTCAGGGGAGCATTTGCAAACGTTTGGCATCATTTTTGAGTGAGTTGATGAAAGTCAGATTTTTGATGAAATTGTGACGCTGGAGGTTAGGGATTTTTTTAAAAAAATCTTTTTCTGCCGGTTAAATTGTGGAGGGCTGATTTCTTGTTCTGTGATAAAAAGCCTTCTGTTTCGACCGCCAAACCCTTAGGGGAGCATTTGCAACCGTGTGGCACTATTTTTGAGTGAATTTCCAAAAGTCAGATTTTTGATGAAATAGTGACCCCGGGGGTTAGCGATTTTTTCAAAAAAATCTTTTTCTGCCGGTTAAGTTGTCGAGGGCTGATTTCTTGTTCCGTGATAAAAAGCCTTCTGTTTCGACCGCCAAACCTTTCATGGGGGCATTTGCAACCGTGTGGCACCATTTTTGAGTGAATTTCCAAACGTCAGATTTTTATGAAATAGTGACCCCGGGGGTTAGGGATTTTTTCCAAAAAATCTTTTTCTGCCGGTTAAGTTGTCGAGGGCTGATTTCTTGTTCCGTGATAAAAAGCCTTCTGTTTCGACCACCAAACCTATCAGGGGAGCATTTGCAACCGTGTGGCACCATTTTTGAGTGAATTGCCGAAAGTCAGAATTTTGATGAAATTGTGACCACGGGGGTTAGCGATTTTTTCAAAAAAATCTTTTTCTGCCGGTTAAGTTGTGGAGGGCTGATTCCCTGTCCTGTGATTAAAAGCCTTGTGTTTCGACCGCCAAACCTTTCATGGGGGCATTTGCAACCGTGTGGCACCATTTTTGAGTGAATTTCCAAACGTCAGATTTTTGATGAAATTGTGACCCCCCCCCCCGGTTAGGGATTTTTTCCAAAAAATCTTTTTCTGCCGGTTAAGTTGTCGAGGGCTGATTTCTTGTTCCGTGATAAAAAGCCTTCTGTTTCGACCGCCAAACCTATCAAGGGAACATTTGCAACCGTGTGGCACCATTTTTGAGTGAATTGCCAAAAGTCAGAATTTTGATGAAATTGTGACCACGGGGGTAAGGGATTTTTTCAAAAAAATCTTTTTCTGCCGGTTAAGTTCTGGACGGCTGATTCACTGTCCTGTGATTAAAAGCCTTGTGTTTCAACCGCCAAACCTTTCAGGGGAGCATTTGCAACCGTGTGGCACCATTTTTGAGTGAATTTCCAAAAGTCAGATTTTTGATGAAATTGTGACCACGGGGTTTAGGGATTTTTTTCAAAAAAATCTTTTTCTGCCGGTTAAATTGTGGAGGGCTGATTTCTTGTTCTGTGATAAAAAGCCTTCTGTTTCGACCGCCAAACCCTTAGGGGAGCATTTGCAACCGTGTGGCACAATTTTTGAGTGAATTTCCAAAAGTCAGATTTTTGATGAAATTGTGACCCCGGGGGTTAGCGATTTTTTCAAAAAAATCTTTTTCTGCCGGTTAAGTTGTGCAGGGCTGATTCCCTGTCCTGTGATTAAAAGCCTTGTGTTTCGACCGCCAAACCTTTCATGGGGGCATTTGCAACCGTGTGGCACCATTTTTGAGTGAATTTCCAAACGTCAGATTTTTGATGAAATTGTGACCCCCCCCCCCGGGTTAGGGATTTTTTCCAAAAAATCTTTTTCTGCCGGTTAAGTTGTCGAGGGCTGATTTCTTGTTCCGTGATAAAAAGCCTTCTGTTTCGACCGCCAAACCTATCAGGGGAGCATTTGCAACCGTGTGGCACCATTTTTGAGTGAATTGCCGAAAGTCAGAATTTTGATGAAATTGTGACCACGGGGGTTAGTGATTTTTTTTGAAAAAAATCTTTTTCTGCCGGTTAAGTTGTGGAGGGCTGATTCCCTGTCCTGTGATTAAAAGCCTTGTGTTTCGAACGCCAAACCTTTCAGGGGAGCATTTGCAACCGTGTGGCACCATTTTTGAGTGAATTTCCAAACGTCAGATTTTTGATGAAATTGTGACCCCCCCCCCCGGTTAGGGATTTTTTCCAAAAAATCTTTTTCTGCCGGTTAAGTTGTCGAGGGCTGATTTCTTGTTCCGTGATAAAAAGCCTTCTGTTTCGACCGCCAAACCTATCAGGGGAGCATTTGCAACCGTGTGGCACCATTTTTGAGTGAATTGCCGAAAGTCAGAATTTTGATGAAATTGTGACCACGGGGGTTAGTGATTTTTTTTGAAAAAAATCTTTTTCTGCCGTTTAAGTTGTGGAGGGCTGATTCCCTGTCCTGTGATTAAAAGCCTTGTGTTTCGACCGCCAAACCTTTCAGGGGAGCATTTGCAACCGTGTGGCACCATTTTTGAGAAAACTGCCAAAAGTCAGATTTTTGATGAAATTGTGACCCCGGGGGTTAGCGATTTTTTCAAAAAAATCTTTTTCTGCCGGTTAAGTTGTGCAGGGCTGATTCCCTGTCCTGTGATTAAAAGCCTTGTGTTTCGACCGCCAAACCTTTCATGGGGGCATTTGCAACCGTGTGGCACCATTTTTGAGTGAATTTCCAAACGTCAGATTTTTGATGAAATTGTGACCCCCCCCCGGTTAGGGATTTTTTCCAAAAAATCTTTTTCTGCCGGTTAAGTTGTCGAGGGCTGATTTCTTGTTCCGTGATAAAAAGCCTTCTGTTTCGACCGCCAAACCTATCAGGGGAGCATTTGCAACCGTGTGGCACCATTTTTGAGTGAATTTCCAAACGTCAGATTTTTGATGAAATTGTGACCACGGGGGTAAGGGATTTTTTCAAAAAAATCTTTTTCTGCCGGTTAAGTTCTGGACGGCTGATTCACTGTCCTGTGATTAAAAGCCTTGTGTTTCAACCGCCAAACCTTTCAGGGGAGCATTTGGAACCTTGTGGCACCATTTTTGAGTGAATTTCCAAAAGTCAGATTTTTGATGAAATTATGACAACGGGGGTTAGGGATTTTTTCAAAAAAATCTTTTTCTGCTGGTTAAGTTGTGGAGGGCTGTTTCCCTGTCCTCTGATTAAAAGCCTTGTGTTTCGACCTCCAAACCTTTCAGGGGAGCATTTGCAACCGTGTGGCACCATTTTTGAGAAAACTGCCGAAAGTCAGAATTTTGATGAAATTGTGATCCCGGGGCTTATGGATTTTTTCAAAAAAAACTTTTTCTGCCGGTTAAGTTGTCGAGGGCTGATTTCTTGTTCTGTGATAAAAAGCCTTCTGTTTCGACCGCCAAACATTTTAGGGGAGCATTTGTAGGCGTGTGGCACCATTTTCGAGTGAATTTCCAAAAGTCAGATTTTTGATGAAATTTTGACCCCGGGGGTTAGCGATTTTTTCAAAAAAATCTTTTTCTGCCGGTTAAGTTTTCGAGGGCTGATTTCTTGTTCTGTGATAAAAAGCCTTCTGTTTCGACTGCCAAACCTTTCATGGGAGCATTTGCAACCGTGTGGCACCATTTTTGAGTGAATTGCCGAAAGTCAGATTTTTGATGAAATTGTGACCCCGGGCGTTAGCGATTTTTTCAAAAAAATCTTTTTCTGTCGGTTAAGTTGTGGAGGGCTGATTCCCTGTCCTGTGATTAAAAGCCTTGTGTTTCGACCGCCAAACCTTTCAGGGGAGCATTTGCAACCGTGTGGCACCATTTTTGAGTGAATTTCCAAACGTCAGATTTTTGATGAAATTGTGACCCCGGGGGTTAGGGATTTTTTCAAAAAAATCTTTTTCTGCCGGTTAAGTTGTGGAGGGCTGTTTCCCTGTCCTCTGATTAAAAGCCTTGTGTTTCGACCGCCAACCTTTCAGGGGAGCATTTGCAACTGTGTGGCACCATTTTTGAGTGAATTTCCAAAAGTCAGATTTTTGATGAAATTGTGACCCCGGGGGTTAGGGATATTTTCAAAAAAATCTTTTTCTGCCAGTTAAGTTGTGGAGGGCTGATTCCCTGTCCTGTGATTTAAAGCCTTGTGTTTTGACCGCCAAACCTTTCAGGGGAACATTTGCAACCGTGTGGCACCATTTTTGAGTGAATTTCCAAAAGTCAGATTTTTGATGAAATTGTGACCCCGGGGGTTAGGGATTTTTTCCACAAAATCTTTTTCTGCCGGTTAAGTTGTCGAGGGCTGATTTCTTGTTCTGTGATAAAAAGCCTTCTGTTTCGACCGCCAAACATTTCAGGGGAGCATTTGCAACCGTGTGTCACCATTTTTGAGTGAATTGCCGAAAGTCAGAATTTTGATGAAATTGTGACCACGGGGGTTAGTGTTTTTTTTTTGAAAAAAATCTTTTTCTGCCGGTTAAGTTGTGGAGGGCTGATTCCCTGTCCTGTGATTAAAAGCCTTTTGTTTCGACCGCCAAACCTTTCAGGGGAGCATTTGCAACCGTGTGGCGCCATTTTTGAGTGAATTGCCGAAAGTCAGAATTTTGATGAAATTGTGACCACCGGGTTTAGGGATTTTTTCAAAAAAATATTTTCTGCCGGTTAAGTTGTGGAGGGCTGTTTCCCTGTCCTCTGATTAAAAGCCTTGTGTTTCGACCGCCAAACCTTTCAGGGGAGCATTTGCAACCGTGTGGCACCATTAATGAGTGAATTTCCAAACATCAGATTTTTGATGAAATTGTGACCCCGGGGGTTAGGGATTTTTTCAAAAAAATCTTTTTCTGCCGGTTAAGTTGTGGAGGGCTGTTTCCCTGTCCTCTGATTAAAAGCCTTGTGTTTCGACCGCCAACCTTTCAGGGGAGCATTTGCAACTGTGTGGCACCATTTTTGAGTGAATTTCCAAAAGTCAGATTTTTGATGAAATTGTGACCCCGGGGGTTAGGGATATTTTCAAAAAAATCTTTTTCTGCCAGTTAAGTTGTGGAGGGCTGATTCCCTGTCCTGTGATTTAAAGCCTTGTGTTTTGACCGCCAAACCTTTCAGGGGAACATTTGCAACCGTGTGGCACCATTTTTGAGTGAATTTCCAAAAGTCAGATTTTTGATGAAATTGTGACCCCGGGGGTTAGTGTTTTTTTTTGAAAAAAATCTTTTTCTGCCGGTTAAGTTGTGGAGGGCTGATTCCCTGTCCTGTGATTAAAAGCCTTTTGTTTCGACCGCCAAACCTTTCAGGGGAGCATTTGCAACCGTGTGGCACCATTTTTGAGAAAACTGCCGAAAGTCAGAATTTTGATGAAATTTTGACGCCGGGGGTTAGGGATTTTCTCCAAAAAATCTTTTTCTGCCGGTTAAGCTGTCGAAGGCTGATTTCTTGTTCTGTGATAAAAAGCCTTCTGTTTCGACCGCCAAACCTTTCAGGGGAGCATTTGCAACCGTGTGGCGCCATTTTTGAGTGAATTGCCGAAAGTCAGAATTTTGATGAAATTGTGACCACGGGGTTTAGGGATTTTTTCAAAAAAATATTTTCTGCCGGTTAAGTTGTGGAGGGCTGATTTCTTGTTCTATGATAAAAAGCCTTCTGTTTCGACCGCCAAACCTTTCAGGGGAGCATTTGCAACTGTTTGGCACCATTTTTGAGTGAATTGCCAAAAGTCAGATTTTTGATGAAATTGTGACCCCGGGGGTTAGGGATTTTTTCAAAAAAATCTTTTTCTGCCGGTTAAGTTGTGGAGGGCTGTTTCCCTCTCCTCTGATTAAAAGCCTTGTGTTTCGACCGCCAAACCTTTGAGGGGAGCATTTGCAACCGTGTGGCACCATTTTTGAGTAAACTGCCGAAAGTCAGAATTTTGATGAAATTGTGACCCCGGGGCTTATGGATTTTTTCCAAAAAATCTTTTTTAGCTGGTTAAGTTGTCGAGGGCTGATTTCTTGTTCTGTGATAAAAAGTCGTCTGTTTCGACCGCCAAACCTTTCAGGGGAACATTTGCAACCGTGTGGCACCATTTTTGAGTGAATTGCCGAAAATCAGATTTTTTATGAAATTGTGACCCCGGGGGTTAGGGATTTTTTCAAAAAAATCTTTTTCTGCCGGTTAAGTTGTGGAGGGCTTATTTCTTGTTCTGTGATAAAAAGGCTTCTGTTTCGACCGCCAAACCTTTCAGGGGAGCATTTGCAACCGTGTGGCACCATTTTTGAGTGAATTTCCAAACGTCAGATTTTTGATGAAATTGTGACCCCGGGGGTTAGCGATTTTTTCAAAAAAATCTTTTTTTGCCGGTTAAGTTGTGGAGGGCTGATTTCTTGTTCTGTGATTAAAAACCTTGTGTTTCGACCGCCAAACCTTTCAGGGGAACATTTGCAAACGTTTGGCACCATTTTTGAGTGAATTGCCGAATGTCACATTTTTGATGAAATCGTGACCCCGGGGGTTAGGGGTTTTTTCCAAAAAATCTTTTTCTGCCGGTTAAGTTGTGGAGGGCTCATTTCTTGTTCTGTGATAAAAAGCCTTCTTTTTCGACCGCCAAACATTTTAGGGGAGCATTTGCAAGCGTGTGGCACCATTTTTGAGGGAATTTCCAAAAGTCAGATTTTTGATGAAATTTTGACCCCGGGGGTTAGCGATTTTTTCCAAAAAATCTTTTTCTGCCGGTTAAGTTTTCGAGGGCTGATTTCTTTTTCTGTGATAAAAAGACTTGTGTTTCGACCGCCAAACCTTTGAGGGGAGCATTTGCAACCGTGTGTCACCATTTTTGAGTGAATTGCCGAAAGTCAGAATTTTGATGAAATTGTGACCCCGGGGCTTATGGATTTTTTCAAAAAAATCTTTTTCTGCCGGTTAAGTTGTCGAGGGCTGATTTCTTGTTCTGTGATAAAAAGCCTTCTTTTTCGACCGCCAAACATTTTAGGGGAGCATTTGCAAGCGTGTGGCACCATTTTTGAGGGAATTTCCAAAAGTCAGATTTTTGATGAAATTTTGACCCCGGGGGTTAGCGATTTTTTCAAAAAAATCTTTTTCTGCCGGTTAAGTTTTCGAGGGCTGATTTCTTTTTCTGTGATAAAAAGACTTGTGTTTCGACCGCCAAACCTTTGAGGGGAGCATTTGCAACCGTGTGGCACCATTTTTGAGTAAACTGCTGAAAGTCAGATTTTTGATGAAATTGTGACGCCGGGGGTTAGGGATTTTTTCCAAAAAATCTTTTTCTGCCGGTTAAGTTGTCGAGGGCTGATTTCTTGTTCTGTGATAAAAAGCCTTCTGTTTCGACCGCCAAACCTTTCAGGGGAGCATTTGCAACCGTTTGTCACCATTTTTGAGTGAATTGCTGAAAGTCAGAATTTTGATGAAATTGTGACCACGGGGGTTAGTGATTTTTTTTTTGAAAAAAATCTTTTTCTGCCGGTTAAGTTGTGGAGGGCTGATTCCCTGTCCTGTGATTAAAAGCCTTGTGTTTCGACCGCCAAACCTTTCAGGGGAGCATTTGCAACCGTGTGGCACCATTTTTGAGTGAATTGCCGAAAGTCAGAATTTTGATGAAATT
Organism: Podarcis melisellensis; assembly: GCF_964234715.1. NCBI lineage: Eukaryota > Metazoa > Chordata > Lepidosauria > Squamata > Lacertidae > Podarcis > Podarcis melisellensis. The sequence goes on from NC_138542.1 coordinate 10,648,214, forward strand.
GTGACGCCGGGGGTTAGGGATTTTTTCCAAAAAATCTTTTTCTGCCGGTTAAGTTGTCGAGGGCTGATTTCTTGTTCTGTGATAAAAAGCCTTCTGTTTCGACCGCCAAACATTTTAGGGGAGCATTTGCAAGCGCGTGGCACCATTTTTGAGGGAATTTCCAAAAGTCAGATTTTTGATGAAATTTTGACCCCGGGGGTTAGCAATTTTTTCAAAAAAATCTTTTTCTGCCGGTTAAGTTTTCGAGGGCTGATTTCTTTTTCTGTGATAAAAAGACTTGTGTTTCGACCGCCAAACCTTTGAGGGGAGCATTTGCAACCGTGTGGCACCATTTTTGAGTAAACTGCTGAAAGTCAGATTTTTGATGAAATTGTGACCCCGGGGGTTAGGGATTTTTTCCAAAAAATCTTTTTCTGCCGGTTAAGTTGTCGAGGGCTGATTTCTTGTTCTGTGATAAAAAGCCTTCTGTTTCGACCGCCAAACCTTTCAGGGGAGCATTTGCAACCGTTTGTCACCATTTTTGAGTGAATTGCCGAAAGTCAGAATTTTGATGAAATTGTGACCACGGGGGTTAGTGATTTTTTTTTTGAAAAAAATCTTTTTCTGCCGGTTAAGTTGTGGAGGGCTGATTCCCTGTCCTGTGATTAAAAGCCTTGTGTTTCGACCGCCAAACCTTTCAGGGGAGCATTTGCAACCGTGTGGCACCATTTTTGAGTGAATTGCCGAAAGTCAGAATTTTGATGAAATTGTGACGCCGGGGGTTAGGGATTTTTTCCAAAAAATCTTTTTCTGCCGGTTAAGTTGTCGAGGGCTGATTTCTTGTTCTGTGATAAAAAGGCTTCTGTTTCGACCGCCAAACCTTTCAGGGGAGCATTTGCAACCGTGTGGCACCATTTTTGAGAAAACTGCCGAAAGTCAGAATTTTGATGAAATTGTGACCCCGGGGCTTATGGATTTTTTCAAAAAAATCTTTTTCTGCCGGTTAAGTTGTCGAGGGCTGATTTCTTGTTCTGTGATAAAAAGCCTTCTGTTTCGACCGCCAAACATTTTAGGGGAGCATTTGCAAGCGCGTGGCACCATTTTTGAGTGAATTTCCAAAAGTCAGATTTTTGATGAAATTTTGACCCCGGGGCTTAGCGATTTTTTCAAAAAAATCTTTTTCTGCCATTTAAGTTGTGGAGGGCTGATTCCCTGTCCTGTGATTTAAAGCCTTGTGTTTTGACCGCCAAACCTTTCAGGGGAGCATTTGCAACCGTGTGGCACCATTTTTGAGTGAATTTCCAAACGTCAGATTTTTGATGAAATTGTGACCCCGGGGGTTAGGGATTTTTTCAAAAAAATCTTTTTCTGCCGGTTAAGTTGTGGAGGGCTGTTTCCCTGTCCTCTGATTAAAAGCCTTGTGTTTCGACCGCCAAACCTTTCAGGGGAGCATTTGCAACCGTGTGGCACCATTTTTGAGAAAACTGCCGAAAGTCAGAATTTTGATGAAATTGTGACCCCGGGGCTTATGGATTTTTTCAAAAAAATCTTTTTCTGCCGGTTAAGTTCTTGAGGGCTGATTTCTTGTTCTGTGATAAAAAGCCTTCTTTTTCGACCGCCAAACATTTTAGGGGAGCATTTGCAAGCGTGTGGCACCATTTTTGAGGGAATTTCCAAAAGTCAGATTTTTGATGAAATTTTGACCCCGGGGGTTAGCGATTTTTTCAAAAAAATCTTTTTCTGCCGGTTAAGTTTTCGAGGGCTGATTTCTTTTTCTGTGATAAAAAGACTTGTGTTTCGACCGCCAAACCTTTGAGGGGAGCATTTGCAACCGTGTGGCACCATTTTTGAGTAAACTGCTGAAAGTCAGATTTTTGATGAAATTGTGACGCCGGGGGTTAGGGATTTTTTCCAAAAAATCTTTTTCTGCCGGTTAAGTTGTCGAGGGCTGATTTCTTGTTCTGTGATAAAAAGCCTTCTGTTTCGACCGCCAAAGCTTTCAGGGGAGCATTTGCAACCGTGTGTCACCATTTTTGAGTGAATTGCCGAAAGTCAGAATTTTGATGAAATTGTGACCACGGGGGTTAGTGATTTTTTTTTTGAAAAAAATCTTTTTCTGCCGGTTAAGTTGTGGAGGGCTGATTCCCTGTCCTGTGATTAAAAGCCTTGTGTTTCGACCGCCAAACCTTTCAGGGGAGCATTTGCAACCGTGTGGCACCATTTTTGAGTAAACTGGCGAAAGTCAGAATTTTGATGAAATTTTGACGCCAGGGGTTAGGGATTTTCTCCAAAAAATCTTTTTCTGCCGGTTAAGCTGTCGAAGGCTGATTTCTTGTTCTGTGATAAAAAGCCTTCTGTTTCGACCGCCAAACCTTTCAGGGGAGCATTTGCAACCGTGTGGCACCATTTTTGAGTGAATTGCCGAAAGTCAGAATTTTGATGAAATTGTGACCACGGGGTTTAGGGATTTTTTCAAAAAAATATTTTCTGCCGGTTAAGTTGTGGAGGGCTGATTTCTTGTTCTGTGATAAAAAGCCTTCTGTTTCGACCGCCAAACCTTTCAGGGGAGCATTTGCAACTGTTTGGCACCATTTTTGAGTGAATTTCCAAAAGTCAGATTTTTGATGAAATTGTGACCCCGGGTGTTAGGGATTTTTTCAAAAAAATCTTTTTCTGCCGGTTAAGTTGCGGAGGGCTGTTTCCCTGTCCTCTGATTAAAAGCCTTGTGTTTCGACCGCCAAACCTTTCAGGGGAGCATTTGCAACCGTGTGGCACCATTTTTGAGTAAACTGCCGAAAGTCAGAATTTTGATGAAATTGTGACCCCGGGGCTTATGGATTTTTTCCAAAAAATCTTTTTCTGCTGGTTAAGTTGTCGAGGGCTGATTTCTTGTTCTGTGATAAAAAGCCGTCTGTTTCGACCGCCAAACCTTTCAGGGGAGCATTTGCAACCGTGTGGCACCATTTTTGAGTGAATTGCCGAAAGTCAGAATTTTGATGAAATTGTGACCACGGGGTTTAGGGATTTTTTCAAAAAAATATTTTCTGCCGGTTAAGTTGTGGAGGGCTGATTTCTTGTTCTGTGATAAAAAGCCTTCTGTTTCGACCGCCAAACCTTTCAGGGGAGCATTTGCAACTGTTTGGCACCATTTTTGAGTGAATTTCCAAAAGTCAGATTTTTGATGAAATTGTGACCCCGGGGCTTAGCGATTTTTTCAAAAAAATCTTTTTCTGCCATTTAAGTTGTGGAGGGCTGATTTCTTGTTCTGTGATAAAAAGCCTTCTGTTTCGACCGCCAAACCTTTCAGGGGAGCATTTGCAACTGTTTGGCACCATTTTTGAGTGAATTTCCAAAAGTCAGATTTTTGATGAAATTGTGACCCCGGGGCTTATGGATTTTTTCCAAAAAATCTTTTTCTGCTGGTTAAGTTGTCGAGGGCTGATTTCTTGTTCTGTGATAAAAAGCCGTCTGTTTCGACCGCCAAACCTTTCAGGGGAGCATTTGCAACCGTGTGGCACCATTTTTGAGTGAATTGCCGAAAGTCAGATTTTTTATGAAATTGTGACCTCGGGGGTTAGGGATTTTTTCAAAAAAATCTTTTTCTGCCGGTTAAGTTGTGGAGGGCTTATTTCTTGTTCTGTGATAAAAAGCCTTCTGTTTCGACCGCCAAACCTTTCAGGGGAGCATTTGCAACCGTGTGGCACCATTTTTGAGTGAATTTCCAAACATCAGATTTTTGATGAAATTGTGACCCCGGGGGTTAGCGATTTTTTCAAAAAAATCTTTTTCTGCCGGTTAAGTTGTGGAGGGCTGATTTCTTGTTCTGTGATTAAAAGCCTTGTGTTTCGACCGCCAAACCTTTCAGGGGAGCATTTGCAAACGTTTGGCACCATTTTTCAGTGAATTGCCGAATGTCACATTTTTGATGAAATTGTGACCCCGGGGGTTAGGGGTTTTTTCCAAAAAATCTTTTTCTGCCGGTTAAGTTGTGGAGGGCTGATATCTTGTTCTGTGATAAAAAGCCTTCTGTTTCGACCGCCAAACCTTTCAGGGGAGCATTTGCAACCGTGTGTCACCATTTTTGAGTGAATTGCCGAAAGTCAGAATTTTGATGAAATTGTGACCACGGGGGTTAGTGATTTTTTTTTGAAAAAAATCTTTTTCTGCCGGTTAAGCTGTCGAGGGCTGATTTCTTGTTCTGTGATAAAAAGCCTTCTGTTTCGACCGCCAAACCTTTCAGGGGAGCATTTGCAACTGTTTGGCACCATTTTTGAGTGAATTTCCAAACGTCAGATTTTTGATGAAATTGTGACCCCGGGGGTTAGGGATTTTTTCCAAAAAATCTTTTTCTGCCGGTTAAGTTGTGGAGGGCTGTTTCCCTATCCTCTGATTAAAAGCCTTGTGTTTCGACCGCCAAACCTTTCAGGGGAGCATTTGCAGCCGTGTGGCACCATTTTTGAGAAAACTGCCGAAAGTCAGAATTTTGATGAAATTGTGACCCCGGGGCTTATGGATTTTTTCAAAAAAATCTTTTTCTGCCGGTTAAGTTGTCGAGGGCTGATTTCTTGTTCTGTGATAAAAAGCCTTCTGTTTCGACCGCCAAACATTTTAGGGGAGCATTTGCAAGCGCGTGGCACCATTTTTGAGTGAATTTCCAAAAGTCAGATTTTTGATGAAATTTTGACCCCGGGGCTTAGCGATTTTTTCAAAAAAATCTTTTTCTGCCATTTAAGTTGTGGAGGGCTGATTCCCTGCCCTGTGATTTAAAGCCTTGTGTTTTGACCGCCAAACCTTTCAGGGGAGCATTTGCAACCGTGTGGCACCATTTTTGAGTGAATTTCCAAACGTCAGATTTTTGATGAAATTGTGACCCCGGGGGTTAGGGATTTTTTCAAAAAAATCTTTTTCTGCCGGTTAAGTTGTGGAGGGCTGTTTCCCTGTCCTCTGATTAAAAGCCTTGTGTTTCGACCGCCAAACCTTTCAGAGGAGCATTTGCAACCATGTGGCACCATTTTTGAGAAAACTGCCGAAAGTCAGAATTTTGATGAAATTGTGACCCCGGGGCTTATGGATTTTTTCAAAAAAATCTTTTTCTGCCGGTTAAGTTGTCGAGGGCTGATTTCTTGTTCTGTGATAAAAAGCCTTCTGTTTCGACCGCCAAACATTTTAGGGGAGCATTTGGAAGCGTGTGGCACCATTTTTGAGGGAATTTCCAAAAGTCAGATTTTTGATGAAATTTTGACCCCGGGGGTTAGCGATTTTTTCAAAAAAATCTTTTTCTGCCGGTTAAGTTTTCGAGGGCTGATTTCTTGGTCTGTGATAAAAAGCCTTCTGTTTCGACCGCCAAACCTTTCATGGGAGCATTTGCAACCGTGTGGCACCATTTTTGAGTGAATTTCCAAAAGTCAGATTTTTGATGAAATTGTGACCCCGGGGGTTAGGGATTTTTTCAAAAAAATCTTTTTCTGCCAGTTAAGTTGTGGAGGGCTGATTCCCTGTCCTGTGATTTAAAGCCTTGTGTTTTGACCGCCAAACCTTTCAGGGGAACATTTGCAACCGTGTGGCACCATTTTTGAGTGGATTTCCAAAAGTCAGATTTTTGATGAAATTGTGACCCCGGGGGTTAGGGATTTTTTCAAAAAAATCTTTTTCTGCCGGTTAAGTTGTCGAGGGCTGATTTCTTGTTCTGTGATAAAAAGACTTGTGTTTCGACCGCCAAACCTTTCAGGGGAGCATTTGCAACCGTGTGGCACCATTTTTGAGTAAACTGCTGAAAGTCAGATTTTTGATGAAATTGTGACGCCGGGGGTTAGGGATTTTTTGAAAAAAATCTTTTTCTGCCGGTTATGTTGTCGAGGGCTGATTTCTTGTTCTGTGATAAAAGGCCTTCTGTTTCGACCGCCAAACCTTTCAGGGGAGCATTTGCAACCGTGTGTCACCATTTTTGAGTGAATTGCCGAAAGTCAGAATTTTGATGAAATTGTGACCACGGGGGTTAGTGATTTTTTTTTGAAAAAAATCTTTTTCTGCCGGTTAAGCTGTCGAGGGCTGATTTCTTGTTATGTGATAAAAAGCCTTCTGTTTCGACCGCCAAACCTTTCAGGAGAGCATTTGCAACCGTGTGGCACCATTTTTGAGTGAATTGCCGAAAGTCAGAATTTTGATGAAATTGTGACCACGGGGGTTAGGGATTTTTTCAGAAAAATATTTTCTGCCGGTTAAGTTGTGGAGGGCTGATTTCTTGTTCGGTGATAAAAAGCCTTCTGTTTCGACCGCCAAACCTTTCAGGGGAGCATTTGCAACTGTTTGGCACCATATTTGAGTGAATTGCCAAAAGTCAGATTTTTGATGAAATTGTGAGCCCGGGGGTTAGGGATTTTTTCAAAAAAATATTTTTCTGCCGGTTAAGTTGTGGAGGGCTTATTTCTTGTTCTGTGATAAAAAGCCTTCTGTTTCGACCGCCAAACCTTTCAGGGGAGCATTTGCAACCGTGTGGCACCATTTTTGAGTGAATTTCCAAACATCAGATTTTTGATGAAATTGTGACCCCGGGGGTTAGCGATTTTTTCAAAAAAATCTTTTTCTGCCGGTTAAGTTGTGGAGGGCTGATTTCTTGTTCTGTGATTAAAAGCCTTGTGTTTCGACCGCCAAACCTTTCAGGGGAGCATTTGCAAACGTTTGGCACCATTTTTCAGTGAATTGCCGAATGTCACATTTTTGATGAAATTGTGACCCCGGGGGTTAGGGGTTTTTTCCAAAAAATCTTTTTCTGCCGGTTAAGTTGTGGAGGGCTGATATCTTGTTCTGTGATAAAAAGCCTTCTGTTTCGACCGCCAAACCTTTCAGGGGAGCATTTGCAACCGTGTGTCACCATTTTTGAGTGAATTGCCGAAAGTCAGAATTTTGATGAAATTGTGACCACGGGGGTTAGTGATTTTTTTTTGAAAAAAATCTTTTTCTGCCGGTTAAGCTGTCGAGGGCTGATTTCTTGTTCTGTGATAAAAAGCCTTCTGTTTCGACCGCCAAACCTTTCAGGGGAGCATTTGCAACTGTTTGGCACCATTTTTGAGTGAATTTCCAAACGTCAGATTTTTGATGAAATTGTGACCCCGGGGGTTAGGGATTTTTTCCAAAAAATCTTTTTCTGCCGGTTAAGTTGTGGAGGGCTGTTTCCCTATCCTCTGATTAAAAGCCTTGTGTTTCGACCGCCAAACCTTTCAGGGGAGCATTTGCAGCCGTGTGGCACCATTTTTGAGAAAACTGCCGAAAGTCAGAATTTTGATGAAATTGTGACCCCGGGGCTTATGGATTTTTTCAAAAAAATCTTTTTCTGCCGGTTAAGTTGTCGAGGGCTGATTTCTTGTTCTGTGATAAAAAGCCTTCTGTTTCGACCGCCAAACATTTTAGGGGAGCATTTGCAAGCGCGTGGCACCATTTTTGAGTGAATTTCCAAAAGTCAGATTTTTGATGAAATTTTGACCCCGGGGCTTAGCGATTTTTTCAAAAAAATCTTTTTCTGCCATTTAAGTTGTGGAGGGCTGATTCCCTGCCCTGTGATTTAAAGCCTTGTGTTTTGACCGCCAAACCTTTCAGGGGAGCATTTGCAACCGTGTGGCACCATTTTTGAGTGAATTTCCAAACGTCAGATTTTTGATGAAATTGTGACCCCGGGGGTTAGGGATTTTTTCAAAAAAATCTTTTTCTGCCGGTTAAGTTGTGGAGGGCTGTTTCCCTGTCCTCTGATTAAAAGCCTTGTGTTTCGACCGCCAAACCTTTCAGAGGAGCATTTGCAACCATGTGGCACCATTTTTGAGAAAACTGCCGAAAGTCAGAATTTTGATGAAATTGTGACCCCGGGGCTTATGGATTTTTTCAAAAAAATCTTTTTCTGCCGGTTAAGTTGTCGAGGGCTGATTTCTTGTTCTGTGATAAAAAGCCTTCTGTTTCGACCGCCAAACATTTTAGGGGAGCATTTGGAAGCGTGTGGCACCATTTTTGAGGGAATTTCCAAAAGTCAGATTTTTGATGAAATTTTGACCCCGGGGGTTAGCGATTTTTTCAAAAAAATCTTTTTCTGCCGGTTAAGTTTTCGAGGGCTGATTTCTTGGTCTGTGATAAAAAGCCTTCTGTTTCGACCGCCAAACCTTTCATGGGAGCATTTGCAACCGTGTGGCACCATTTTTGAGTGAATTTCCAAAAGTCAGATTTTTGATGAAATTGTGACCCCGGGGGTTAGGGATTTTTTCAAAAAAATCTTTTTCTGCCAGTTAAGTTGTGGAGGGCTGATTCCCTGTCCTGTGATTTAAAGCCTTGTGTTTTGACCGCCAAACCTTTCAGGGGAACATTTGCAACCGTGTGGCACCATTTTTGAGTGGATTTCCAAAAGTCAGATTTTTGATGAAATTGTGACCCCGGGGGTTAGGGATTTTTTCAAAAAAATCTTTTTCTGCCGGTTAAGTTGTCGAGGGCTGATTTCTTGTTCTGTGATAAAAAGACTTGTGTTTCGACCGCCAAACCTTTCAGGGGAGCATTTGCAACCGTGTGGCACCATTTTTGAGTAAACTGCTGAAAGTCAGATTTTTGATGAAATTGTGACGCCGGGGGTTAGGGATTTTTTGAAAAAAATCTTTTTCTGCCGGTTATGTTGTCGAGGGCTGATTTCTTGTTCTGTGATAAAAGGCCTTCTGTTTCGACCGCCAAACCTTTCAGGGGAGCATTTGCAACCGTGTGTCACCATTTTTGAGTGAATTGCCGAAAGTCAGAATTTTGATGAAATTGTGACCACGGGGGTTAGTGATTTTTTTTTGAAAAAAATCTTTTTCTGCCGGTTAAGCTGTCGAGGGCTGATTTCTTGTTCTGTGATAAAAAGCCTTCTGTTTCGACCGCCAAACCTTTCAGGAGAGCATTTGCAACCGTGTGGCACCATTTTTGAGTGAATTGCCGAAAGTCAGAATTTTGATGAAATTGTGACCACGGGGGTTAGGGATTTTTTCAGAAAAATATTTTCTGCCGGTTAAGTTGTGGAGGGCTGATTTCTTGTTCGGTGATAAAAAGCCTTCTGTTTCGACCGCCAAACCTTTCAGGGGAGCATTTGCAACTGTTTGGCACCATATTTGAGTGAATTGCCAAAAGTCAGATTTTTGATGAAATTGTGAGCCCGGGGGTTAGGGATTTTTTCAAAAAAATATTTTTCTGCCGGTTAAGTTGTGGAGGGCTGTTTCCCTGTCCTCTGATTAAAAGCCTTGTGTTTCGACCGCCAAACCTTTCAGGGGAGCATTTGCAGCCGTGTGGCAGCATTTTTGAGTAAACTGCCGAAAGTCAGATTTTTGATGAAATTGTGACCCCGGGGGTTAGGGATTTTTTCAAAAAAATCTTTTTCTGCCGGTTAAGTTGTCGAGGGCTGATTTCTTGTTCTGTGATAAAAAGACTTGTGTTTCGACCGCCAAACCTTTCAGGGGAGCATTTGCAACCGTGTGGCACCATTTTTGAGTAAACTGCTGAAAGTCAGATTTTTGATGAAATTGTGACGCCGGGGGTTAGGGATTTTTTGAAAAAAATCTTTTTCTGCCGGTTATGTTGTCGAGGGCTGATTTCTTGTTCTGTGATAAAAAGCCTTCTGTTTCGACCGCCAAACCTTTCAGGGGAGCATTTGCAACCGTGTGTCACCATTTTTGAGTGAATTGCCGAAAGTCAGAATTTTGATGAAATTGTGACCACGGGGGTTAGTGATTTTTTTTTGAAAAAAATCTTTTTCTGCCGGTTAAGCTGTCGAGGGCTGATTTCTTGTTCTGTGATAAAAAGCCTTCTGTTTCGACCGCCAAACCTTTCAGGAGAGCATTTGCAACCGTGTGGCACCATTTTTGAGTGAATTGCCGAAAGTCAGAATTTTGATGAAATTGTGACCACGGGGGTTAGGGATTTTTTCAGAAAAATATTTTCTGCCGGTTAAGTTGTGGAGGGCTGATTTCTTGTTCGGTGATAAAAAGCCTTCTGTTTCGACCGCCAAACCTTTCAGGGGAGCATTTGCAACTGTTTGGCACCATATTTGAGTGAATTGCCAAAAGTCAGATTTTTGATGAAATTGTGAGCCCGGGAGTTAGGGATTTTTTCAAAAAAATATTTTTCTGCCGGTTAAGTTGTGGAGGGCTGTTTCCCTGTCCTCTGATTAAAAGCCTTGTGTTTCGACCGCCAAACCTTTCAGGGGAGCATTTGCAGCCGTGTGGCAGCATTTTTGAGTAAACTGCCGAAAGTCAGATTTTTGATGAAATTGTGACCCCGGGGCTTATGGATTTTTTCCAAAAAATCTTTTTCTGCTGGTTAAGTTGTCGAGGGCTGATTTCTTGTTCTGTGATAAAAAGCCGTCTGTTTCGACCGCCAAACCTTTCAGGGGAGCATTTGCAACCGTGTGGCACCATTTTTGAGTGAATTGCCGAAAGTCAGATTTTTTATGAAATTGTGACCCCGGGGGTTAGGGATTTTTTCAAAAAAATCTTTTTCTGCCGGTTAAGTTGTCGAGGGCTGATTTCTTGTTCTGTGATAAAAAGCCTTCTGTTTCGACCGCCAAACATTTTAGGGGAGCATTTGCAAGCGCGTGGCACCATTTTTGAGTGAATTTCCAAAAGTCAGATTTTTGATGAAATTTTGACCCCGGGGGTTAGGGATTTTTTCAAAAAAATCTTTTTCTGCCAGTTAATATGTGGAGGGCTGATTCCCTGTCCTGTGATTTAAAGCCTTGTGTTTTGACCGCCAAACCTTTCAGGGGAACATTTGCAACCGTGTGGCACCATTTTTGAGTGAATTTCCAAAAGTCAGATTTTTGATGAAATTGTGACCCCGGGGGTTAGGGATTTTTTCAAAAAATCTTTTTCTGCCGGTTAAGTTGTCAAGGGCTGATTTCTTTTTCTGTGATAAAAAGACTTGTGTTTCGACCGCCAAACCTTTGAGGGGAGCATTTGCAACCGTGTGGCACCATTTTTGAGTAAACTGCTGAAAGTCAGATTTTTGATGAAATTGTGACGCCGGGGGTTAGGGATTTTTTCCAAAAAATCTTTTTCTGCCGGTTAAGTTGTCGAGGGCTGATTTCTTGTTCTGTGATAAAAAGCCGTCTGTTTCGACCGCCAAACCTTTCAGGGGAGCATTTGCAACCGTGTGGCACCATTTTTGAGTGAATTGCCGAAAGTCAGATTTTTTATGAAATTGTGACCCCGGGGGTTAGGGATTTTTTCAAAAAAATCTTTTTCTGCCGGTTAAGTTGTCGAGGGCTGATTTCTTGTTCTGTGATAAAAAGCCTTCTGTTTCGACCGCCAAACATTTTAGGGGAGCATTTGCAAGCGCGTGGCACCATTTTTGAGTGAATTTCCAAAAGTCAGATTTTTGATGAAATTTTGACCCGGGGGTTAGGGATTTTTTCAAAAAAATCTTTTTCTGCCAGTTAATATGTGGAGGGCTGATTCCCTGTCCTGTGATTTAAAGCCTTGTGTTTTGACCGCCAAACCTTTCAGGGGAACATTTGCAACCGTGTGGCACCATTTTTGAGTGAATTTCCAAAAGTCAGATTTTTGATAAAATTGTGACCTCGGGGGTTAGCGATTTTTTCAAAAAAATCTTTTTCTGCCGGTTAAGTTGTCAAGGGCTGATTTCTTTTTCTGTGATAAAAAGACTTGTGTTTCGACCGCCAAACCTTTGAGGGGAGCATTTGCAACCGTGTGTCACCATTTTTGAGTGAATTGCCGAAAGTCAGAATTTTGATGAAATTGTGACCACGGGGGTTAGTGATTTTTTTTTGAAAAAAATCTTTTTCTGCCGGTTAAGCTGTCGAAGGCTGATTTCTTGTTCTGTGATAAAAAGCCTTCTGTTTCGACCGCCAAACGTTTCAGGGGAGCATTTGCAACCGTGTGGCACCATTTTTGAGTGAATTGCCAAAAGTCAGATTTTTGATGAAATTGTGACCCCGGGGGTTAGGGATTTTTTCAAAAAAATCTTTTTCTGCCAGTTAAGTTGTGGAGGGCTGTTTCCCTGTCCTCTGATTAAAAGCCTTGTGTTTCGACCGCCAAACCTTTCAGGGGAGCATTTGCAACCGTGTGGCACCATTTTTGAGTAAACTGCCGAAAGTCAGAATTTTGATGAAATTGTGACCCCGGGGCTTATGGATTTTTTCCAAAAAATCTTATTCTGTTGGTTAAGTTGTCGAGGGCTGATTTCTTGTTCTGTGATAAAAAGCCGTCTGTTTCGACCGCCAAACCTTTCAGGGGAGCATTTGCAACCGTGTGGCACCATTTTTGAGTGAATTGCCGAAAGTCAGATTTTTTATGAAATTGTGACCCCGGGGGTTAGGGATTTTTTTCAAAAAAATCTTTTTCTGCCGGTTAAGTTGTGGAGGGCTTATTTCTTGTTCTGTGATAAAAAGCCTTCTGTTTCGACCGCCAAACCTTTCAGGGAAGCATTTGCAACCGTGTGGCACCATTTTTGAGTGAATTGCCGAATGTCACATTTTTGATGAAATTGTGACCCCGGGGCTTAGGGGTTTTTTCCAAAAAATCTTTTTCTGCCGGTTAAGTTGTGGAGGGCTGATATCTTGTTCTGTGATAAAAAGCCTTCTGTTTCGACCGCCAAACCTTTCTGGGGAGCATTTGCAACCGTGTGGCACCATTTTTGAGTGAATTTCCAAACGTCAGATTTTTTATGAAATTGTGACCCCGGGGGTTAGGGATTTTTTCAAAAAAATCTTTTTCTGCCGGTTAAGTTGTCGAGGGCTGATTTCTTGTTCTGTGATAAAAAGCCTTCTGTTTCGACCGCCAAACATTTTAGGGGAGCATTTGCAAGCGCGTGGCACCATTTTTGAGTGAATTTCCAAAAGTCAGATTTTTGATGAAATTTTGACCCCGGGGGTTAGGGATTTTTTCAAAAAAATCTTTTTCTGCCAGTTAATATGTGGAGGGCTGATTCCCTGTCCTGTGATTTAAAGCCTTGTGTTTTGACCGCCAAACCTTTCAGGGGAACATTTGCAACCGTGTGGCACCATTTTTGAGTGAATTTCCAAAAGTCAGATTTTTGATGAAATTGTGACCCCGGGGGTTAGGGATTTTTTCAAAAAATCTTTTTCTGCCGGTTAAGTTGTCAAGGGCTGATTTCTTTTTCTGTGATAAAAAGACTTGTGTTTCGACCGCCAAACCTTTGAGGGGAGCATTTGCAACCGTGTGGCACCATTTTTGAGTAAACTGCTGAAAGTCAGATTTTTGATGAAATTGTGACGCCGGGGGTTAGGGATTTTTTCCAAAAAATCTTTTTCTGCCGGTTAAGTTGTCGAGGGCTGATTTCTTGTTCTGTGATAAAAAGCCGTCTGTTTCGACCGCCAAACCTTTCAGGGGAGCATTTGCAACCGTGTGGCACCATTTTTGAGTGAATTGCCGAAAGTCAGATTTTTTATGAAATTGTGACCCCGGGGGTTAGGGATTTTTTCAAAAAAATCTTTTTCTGCCGGTTAAGTTGTCGAGGGCTGATTTCTTGTTCTGTGATAAAAAGCCTTCTGTTTCGACCGCCAAACATTTTAGGGGAGCATTTGCAAGCGCGTGGCACCATTTTTGAGTGAATTTCCAAAAGTCAGATTTTTGATGAAATTGTGACCCGGGGGTTAGGGATTTTTTCAAAAAAATCTTTTTCTGCCAGTTAATATGTGGAGGGCTGATTCCCTGTCCTGTGATTTAAAGCCTTGTGTTTTGACCGCCAAACCTTTCAGGGGAACATTTGCAACCGTGTGGCACCATTTTTGAGTGAATTTCCAAAAGTCAGATTTTTGATAAAATTGTGACCTCGGGGGTTAGCGATTTTTTCAAAAAAATCTTTTTCTGCCGGTTAAGTTGTCAAGGGCTGATTTCTTTTTCTGTGATAAAAAGACTTGTGTTTCGACCGCCAAACCTTTGAGGGGAGCATTTGCAACCGTGTGTCACCACTTTTGAGTGAATTGCCGAAAGTCAGAATTTTGATGAAATTGTGACCACGGGGGTTAGTGATTTTTTTTTGAAAAAAATCTTTTTCTGCCGGTTAAGCTGTCGAAGGCTGATTTCTTGTTCTGTGATAAAAAGCCTTCTGTTTCGACCGCCAAACGTTTCAGGGGAGCATTTGCAACCGTGTGGCACCATTTTTGAGTGAATTGCCAAAAGTCAGATTTTTGATGAAATTGTGACCCCGGGGGTTAGGGATTTTTTCAAAAAAATCTTTTTCTGCCAGTTAAGTTGTGGAGGGCTGTTTCCCTGTCCTCTGATTAAAAGCCTTGTGTTTCGACCGCCAAACCTTTCAGGGGAGCATTTGCAACCGTGTGGCACCATTTTTGAGTAAACTGCCGAAAGTCAGAATTTTGATGAAATTGTGACCCCGGGGCTTATGGATTTTTTCCAAAAAATCTTATTCTGTTGGTTAAGTTGTCGAGGGCTGATTTCTTGTTCTGTGATAAAAAGCCGTCTGTTTCGACCGCCAAACCTTTCAGGGGAGCATTTGCAACCGTGTGGCACCATTTTTGAGTGAATTGCCGAAAGTCAGATTTTTTATGAAATTGTGACCCCGGGGGTTAGGGATTTTTTTCAAAAAAATCTTTTTCTGCCGGTTAAGTTGTGGAGGGCTTATTTCTTGTTCTGTGATAAAAAGCCTTCTGTTTCGACCGCCAAACCTTTCAGGGAAGCATTTGCAACCGTGTGGCACCATTTTTGAGTGAATTGCCGAATGTCACATTTTTGATGAAATTGTGACCCCGGGGCTTAGGGGTTTTTTCCAAAAAATCTTTTTCTGCCGGTTAAGTTGTGGAGGGCTGATATCTTGTTCTGTGATAAAAAGCCTTCTGTTTCGACCGCCAAACCTTTCTGGGGAGCATTTGCAACCGTGTGGCACCATTTTTGAGTGAATTTCCAAACGTCAGATTTTTTATGAAATTGTGACCCCGGGGGTTAGGGATTTTTTCAAAAAAATCTTTTTCTGCCGGTTAAGTTGTCGAGGGCTGATTTCTTGTTCTGTGATAAAAAGCCTTCTGTTTCGACCGCCAAACATTTTAGGGGAGCATTTGCAAGCGCGTGGCACCATTTTTGAGTGAATTTCCAAAAGTCAGATTTTTGATGAAATTTTGACCCCGGGGGTTAGGGATTTTTTCAAAAAAATCTTTTTCTGCCAGTTAATATGTGGAGGGCTGATTCCCTGTCCTGTGATTTAAAGCCTTGTGTTTTGACCGCCAAACCTTTCAGGGGAACATTTGCAACCGTGTGGCACCATTTTTGAGTGAATTTCCAAAAGTCAGATTTTTGATGAAATTGTGACCCCGGGGGTTAGGGATTTTTTCAAAAAATCTTTTTCTGCCGGTTAAGTTGTCAAGGGCTGATTTCTTTTTCTGTGATAAAAAGACTTGTGTTTCGACCGCCAAACCTTTGAGGGGAGCATTTGCAACCGTGTGGCACCATTTTTGAGTAAACTGCTGAAAGTCAGATTTTTGATGAAATTGTGACGCCGGGGGTTAGGGATTTTTTCCAAAAAATCTTTTTCTGCCGGTTAAGTTGTCGAGGGCTGATTTCTTGTTCTGTGATAAAAAGCCGTCTGTTTCGACCGCCAAACCTTTCAGGGGAGCATTTGCAACCGTGTGGCACCATTTTTGAGTGAATTGCCGAAAGTCAGATTTTTTATGAAATTGTGACCCCGGGGGTTAGGGATTTTTTCAAAAAAATCTTTTTCTGCCGGTTAAGTTGTCGAGGGCTGATTTCTTGTTCTGTGATAAAAAGCCTTCTGTTTCGACCGCCAAACATTTTAGGGGAGCATTTGCAAGCGCGTGGCACCATTTTTGAGTGAATTTCCAAAAGTCAGATTTTTGATGAAATTTTGACCCGGGGGTTAGGGATTTTTTCAAAAAAATCTTTTTCTGCCAGTTAATATGTGGAGGGCTGATTCCCTGTCCTGTGATTTAAAGCCTTGTGTTTTGACCGCCAAACCTTTCAGGGGAACATTTGCAACCGTGTGGCACCATTTTTGAGTGAATTTCCAAAAGTCAGATTTTTGATAAAATTGTGACCTCGGGGGTTAGCGATTTTTTCAAAAAAATCTTTTTCTGCCGGTTAAGTTGTCAAGGGCTGATTTCTTTTTCTGTGATAAAAAGACTTGTGTTTCGACCGCCAAACCTTTGAGGGGAGCATTTGCAACCGTGTGTCACCATTTTTGAGTGAATTGCCGAAAGTCAGAATTTTGATGAAATTGTGACCATGGGGGTTAGTGATTTTTTTTTGAAAAAAATCTTTTTCTGCCGGTTAAGCTGTCGAAGGCTGATTTCTTGTTCTGTGATAAAAAGCCTTCTGTTTCGACCGCCAAACGTTTCAGGGGAGCATTTGCAACCGTGTGGCACCATTTTTGAGTGAATTGCCGAAAGTCAGAATTTTGATGAAATTGTGACCACGGGGTTTAGGGATTTTTTCAAAAAAATATTTTCTGCCGGTTAAGTTGTGGAGGGCTGATTTCTTGTTCTGTGATAAAAAGCCTTCTGTTTCGACCGCCAAACCTTTCAGGGGAGCGTTTGCAACTGTTTGGCACCATTTTTGAGTGAATTGCCAAAAGTCAGATTTTTGATGAAATTGTGACCCCGGGGGTTAGGGATTTTTTCAAAAAAATCTTTTTCTGCCAGTTAAGTTGTGGAGGGCTGTTTCCCTGTCCTCTGATTAAAAGCCTTGTGTTTCGACCGCCAAACCTTTCAGGGGAGCATTTGCAACCGTGTGGCACCATTTTTGAGTAAACTGCCGAAAGTCAGAATTTTGATGAAATTGTGACCCCGGGGCTTATGGATTTTTTCCAAAAAATCTTATTCTGTTGGTTAAGTTGTCGAGGGCTGATTTATTGTTCTGTGATAAAAAGCCGTCTGTTTCGACCGCCAAACCTTTCAGGGGAGCATTTGCAACCGTGTGGCACCATTTTTGAGTGAATTGCCGAAAGTCAGATTTTTTATGAAATTGTGACCCCGGGGGTTAGGGATTTTTTTCAAAAAAATCTTTTTCTGCCGGTTAAGTTGTGGAGGGCTTATTTCTTGTTCTGTGATAAAAAGCCTTCTGTTTCGACCGCCAAACCTTTCAGGGAAGCATTTGCAACCGTGTGGCACCATTTTTGAGTGAATTGCCGAATGTCACATTTTTGATGAAATTGTGACCCCGGGGCTTAGGGGTTTTTTCCAAAAAATCTTTTTCTGCCGGTTAAGTTGTGGAGGGCTGATATCTTGTTCTGTGATAAAAAGCCTTCTGTTTCGACCGCCAAACCTTTCTGGGGAGCATTTGCAACCGTGTGGCACCATTTTTGAGTGAATTTCCAAACGTCAGATTTTTGATGAAATTGTGACCCCGGGGGTTAGGGATTTTTTCAAAAAAATCTTTTTCTGCCGGTTAAGTTGTGGAGGGCTGTTTCCCTGTCCTCTGATTAAAAGCCTTGTGTTTCGACCGCCAAACCTTTCAGGGGAGCATTTGCAACCGTGTGGCACCATTTTTGAGTGAATTTCCAAACGTCAGACTTTTGGTGAAATTGTGACCCCGGGGGTTAGGGATTTTTTCAAAAAAATCTTTTTCTGCCGGTTAAGTTGTGGAGGGCTGTTTCCCTGTCCTCTGATTAAAAGCCTTGTGTTTCGACCGCCAAACCTTTCAGGGGAGCATTTGCAACCGTGTGGCACCATTTTTGAGAAAACTGCCGAAAGTCAGAATTTTGATGAAATTGTGACCCCGGGGCTTATGGATTTTTTCAAAAAAATCTTTTTCTGCCGGTTAAGTTGTCGAGGGCTGATTTCTTGTTCTGTGATAAAAAGCCTTCTGTTTGGACCGCCAAACATTTTAGGGGAGCATTTGCAAGCGTGTGGCACCATTTTTGAGGGAATTTCCAAAAGTCAGATTTATGATGAAATTTTGGCCCCCGGGGGTTAGCGATTTTTTCAAAAAAATCTTTTTCTGCCGGTTAAGTTTTCGAGGGCTGATTTCTTGGTCTGTGATAAAAAGCCTTCTGTTTCGACCGCCAAACCTTTCATGGGAGCATTTGCAACCGTGTGGCACCATTTTTGAGTGAATTTCCAAAAGTCAGATTTTTGATGAAATTGTGACCCCGGGGGTTAGGGATTTTTTCAAAAAAATCTTTTTCTGCCAGTTAAGTTGTGGAGGGCTGATTCCCTGTCCTGTGATTTAAAGCCTGGTGTTTTGACCGCCAAACCTTTCAGGGGAACATTTGCAACCGTGTGGCACCATTTTTGAGTGGATTTCCAAAAGTCAGATTTTTGATGAAATTGTGACCCCGGGGGTTAGGGATTTTTTCAAAAAAATCTTTTTCTGCCGGTTAAGTTGTCGAGGGCTGATTTCTTGTTCTGTGATAAAAAGACTTGTGTTTCGACCGCCAAACCTTTCAGGGGAGCATTTGCAACCGTGTGGCACCATTTTTGAGTAAACTGCTAAAAGTCAGATTTTTGATGAAATTGTGACGCCGGGGGTTAGGGATTTTTTCCAAAAAATCTTTTTCTGCCGGTTAAGTTGTCGAGGGCTGATTTCTTGTTCTGTGATAAAAAGCCTTCTGTTTCGACCGCCAAACCTTTCAGGGGAGCATTTACAACCGTGTGTCACCATTTTTGAGTGAATTGCCGAAAGTCAGAATTTTGATGAAATTGTGACCACGGGGGTTAGTGATTTTTTTTTGAAAAAAATCTTTTTCTGCCGGTTAAGCTGTCGAGGCCTGATTTCTTGTTCTGTGATAAAAAGCCTTCTGTTTCGACCGCCAAATCTTTCAGGGGAGCATTTGCAACCGTGTGGCACCATTTTTGAGTGAATTGCCAAAAGTCAGAATTTTGATGAAATTGTGACCACGGGGGTTAGGGATTTTTTCAAAAAAATATTTTCTGCCGGTTAAGTTGTGGAGGGCTGATTTCTTGTTCGGTGATAAAAAGCCTTCTGTTTCGACCGCCAAACCTTTCAGGGGAGCATTTGCAACTGTTTGGCACCATTTTTGAGTGAATTGCCAAAAGTCAGATTTTTGATGAAATTGTGACCCCGGGGGTTAGGGATTATTTCAAAAAAATCTTTTTCTGCCGGTTAAGTTGTGGAGGGCTGTTTCCCTGTCCTCTGATTAAAAGCCTTTTGCTTCGACCGCCAAACCTTTCAGGGGAGCATTTGCAGCCGTGTGGCAGCATTTTTGAGTAAACTGCCGAAAGTCAGAATTTTGATGAAATTGTGACCCCGGGGGTTAGGGATTTTTTCAAAAAAATCTTTTTCTGCTGGTTAAGTTGTCGAGGGCTGATTTCTTGTTCTGTGATAAAAAGCCGTCTGTTTCGACCGCCAAACCGTTCAGGGGAGCATTTGCAACCGTGTGGCACCATTTTAGAGTGAATTGCCGAAAGTCAGATTTTTGATGAAATTGTGACCCCGGGCGTTAGCGATTTTTTCAAAAAAATCTTTTTCTGTCGGTTATGTTGTGGAGGGCTGATTCCCTGTCCTGTGATTAAAAGCCTTGTGTTTCGACCGCCAAACCTTTCAGGGGAGCATTTGCAATCGTGTGGCACCATTTTTGAGTGAATTTCCAAACGTCAGATTTTTGATGAAATTGTGACCCCGGGGGTTAGGGATTTTTTCAAAAAAATCTTTTTCTGCCGGTCAAGTTGTGGAGGGCTGTTTCCCTGTCCTCTGATTAAAAGCCTTGTGCTTCGACTGCCAAACCTTTCAGGGGAGCATTTGCAGCCGTGTGGCAGCATTTTTGAGTAAACTGCCGAAAGTGAGAATTTTGATGAAATTGTAACCCCGGGGCTTATGGATTTTTTCCAAAAAATCTTTTTCTGCTGGTTAAGTTGTCGAGGGCTGATTTCTTGTTCTGTGATAAAAAGCCGTCTGTTTCGACCGCCAAACCTTTCAGGGGAGCATTTGCAACCATGTGGCACCATTTTTGAGTGAATTGCCGAAAGTCAGATTTTTTATGAAATTGTGACCCCGGGGGTTAGGGATTTTTTCAAAAAAATCTTTTTCTGCCGGTTAAGTTGTCGAGGGCTGATTTCTTGTTCTGTGATAAAAAGCCTTCTGCTTCGACCGCCAAACATTTTAGGGGAGCATTTGCAAGCGCGTGGCACCATTTTTGAGTGAATTTCCAAAAGTCAGATTTTTGATGAAATTGTGACCCCGGGGGTTAGGGATTTTTTCAAAAAAATCTTTTTCTGCCAGTTAAGTTGTGGAGGGCTGATTCCCTGTCCTGTGATTTAAAGCCTTGTGTTTTGACCGCCAAACCTTTCAGGGGAACATTTGCAACCGTGTGGCACCATTTTTGAGTGGATTTCCAAAAGTCAGATTTTTGATGAAATTGTGACCCCGGGGGTTAGGGATTTTTTCAAAAAAATCTTTTTCTGCCGGTTAAGTTGTCGAGGGCTGATTTCTTGTTCTGTGATAAAAAGACTTGTGTTTCGACCGCCAAACCTTTCAGGGGAGCATTTGCAACCGTGTGGCACCATTTTTGAGTAAACTGCTAAAAGTCAGATTTTTGATGAAATTGTGACGCCGGGGGTTAGGGATTTTTTCCAAAAAATCTTTTTCTGCCGGTTAAGTTGTCGAGGGCTGATTTCTTGTTCTGTGATAAAAAGCCTTCTGTTTCGACCGCCAAACCTTTCAGGGGAGCATTTACAACCGTGTGTCACCATTTTTGAGTGAATTGCCGAAAGTCAGAATTTTGATGAAATTGTGACCACGGGGGTTAGTGATTTTTTTTTGAAAAAAATCTTTTTCTGCCGGTTAAGCTGTCGAGGGCTGATTTCTTGTTCTGTGATAAAAAGCCTTCTGTTTCGACCGCCAAATCTTTCAGGGGAGCATTTGCAACCGTGTGGCACCATTTTTGGGTGAATTGCCAAAAGTCAGAATTTTGATGAAATTGTGACCCCGGGGGTTAGGGATTATTTCAAAAAAATCTTTTTCTGCCGGTTAAGTTGTGGAGGGCTGTTTCCCTGTCCTCTGATTAAAAGCCTTTTGCTTCGACCGCCAAACCTTTCAGGGGAGCATTTGCAGCCGTGTGGCAGCATTTTTGAGTAAACTGCCGAAAGTCAGAATTTTGATGAAATTGTGACCCCGGGGGTTAGGGATTTTTTCAAAAAAATCTTTTTCTGCTGGTTAAGTTGTCGAGGGCTGATTTCTTGTTCTGTGATAAAAAGCCGTCTGTTTCGACCGCCAAACCTTTCAGGGGAGCATTTGCAACCGTGTGGCACCATTTTTGAGTGAATTGCCGAAAGTCAGATTTTTTATGAAATTGTGACCCCGGGGGTTAGGGATTTTTTCAAAAAAATCTTTTTCTGCCGGTTAAGTTGTCGAGGGCTGATTTCTTGTTCTGTGATAAAAAGCCTTCTGTTTCGACCGCCAAACATTTTAGGGGAGCATTTGCAAGCGTGTGGCACCATTTTTGAGTGAATTTCCAAAAGTCAGATTTTTGATGAAATTTTGACCCCAGGGCTTAGCAATTTTTTCAAAAAAATCTTTTTCTGCCATTTAAGTTGTGGAGGGCTGATTCCCTGTCCTGTGATTTAAAGCCTTGTGTTTTGACCGCCAAACCTTTCATGGGAGCATTTGCAACCGTGTGGCACCATTTTTGAGTGAATAGCCGAAAGTCTGATTTTTTATGAAATTGTGACCACGGGGGTTAGGGATTTTTTCAAAAAAATATTTTCTGCCGGTTAAGTTGTGGAGGGCTGATTTCTTGTTCTGTGATAAAAAGCCGTCTGTTTCGACCGCCAAACCGTTCAGGGGAGCATTTGCAACCGTGTGGCACCATTTTAGAGTGAATTGCCGAAAGTCAGATTTTTGATGAAATTGTGACCCCGGGCGTTAGCGATTTTTTCAAAAAAATCTTTTTCTGTCGGTTATGTTGTGGAGGGCTGATTCCCTGTCCTGTGATTAAAAGCCTTGTGTTTCGACCGCCAAACCTTTCAGGGGAGCATTTGCAATCGTGTGGCACCATTTTTGAGTGAATTTCCAAACGTCAGATTTTTGATGAAATTGTGACCCCGGGGGTTAGGGATTTTTTCAAAAAAATCTTTTTCTGCCGGTCAAGTTGTGGAGGGCTGTTTCCCTGTCCTCTGATTAAAAGCCTTTTGCTTCGACTGCCAAACCTTTCAGGGGAGCATTTGCAGCCGTGTGGCAGCATTTTTGAGTAAACTGCCGAAAGTGAGAATTTTGATGAAATTGTAACCCCGGGGCTTATGGATTTTTTCCAAAAAATCTTTTTCTGCTGGTTAAGTTGTCGAGGGCTGATTTCTTGTTCTGTGATAAAAAGCCGTCTGTTTCGACCGCCAAACCTTTCAGGGGAGCATTTGCAACCATGTGGCACCATTTTTGAGTGAATTGCCGAAAGTCAGATTTTTTATGAAATTGTGACCCCGGGGGTTAGGGATTTTTTCAAAAAAATCTTTTTCTGCCGGTTAAGTTGTCGAGGGCTGATTTCTTGTTCTGTGATAAAAAGCCTTCTGCTTCGACCGCCAAACATTTTAGGGGAGCATTTGCAAGCGCGTGGCACCTTTTTGAGTGAATTTCCAAAAGTCAGATTTTTGATGAAATTTTGACCCCGGGGCTTAGCGATTTTTTCAAAAAAATCTTTTTCTGCCATTTAAGTTGTGGAGGGCTGATTCCCTGTCCTGTGATTTAAAGCCTTGTGTTTTGACCGCCAAACCTTTCATGGGAGCATTTGCAACCGTGTGGCACCATTTCTGAGTGAATTTCCAAACGTCAGATTTTTGATGAAATTGTGACCCCGGGTGATAGCGATTTTTTCAAAAAAATCTTTTTCTGCCGGTTAAGTGGTGGAAGGCTGATTTCTTGTTCTGTGATTAAAAGCCTTGTGTTTCGACCGCCAAACCTTTCAGGGTAGCATTTGCAAACGTTTGGCACCATTTTTGAGTGAATTGCCGAATGTCACATTTTTGATGAAATTGTGACCCCGGGGGTTAGGGATTTTTTCCAAAAAATCTTTTTCTGCCGGTTAAGTTGTCGAGGGCTGATTTCTTGTTCTGTGATAAAAAGCCGTCTGTTTCGACCGCCAAACCGTTCAGGGGAGCATTTGCAACCGTGTGGCACCATTTTAGAGTGAATTGCCGAAAGTCAGATTTTTGATGAAATTGTGACCCCGGGCGTTAGGGATTTTTTCAAAAAAATCTTTTTCTGCCGGTTAAGTTGTCGAGGGCTGATTTCTTGTTCTGTGATAAAAAGCCTTCTGCTTCGACCGCCAAACATTTTAGGGGAGCATTTGCAAGCGCGTGGCACCATTTTTGAGTGAATTTCCAAAAGTCAGATTTTTGATGAAATTTTGACCCCGGGGCTTAGCGATTTTTTCAAAAAAATCTTTTTCTGCCATTTAAGTTGTGGAGGGCTGATTCCCTGTCCTGTGATTTAAAGCCTTGTGTTTTGACCGCCAAACCTTTCATGGGAGCATTTGCAACCGTGTGGCACCATTTCTGAGTGAATTTCCAAACGTCAGATTTTTGATGAAATTGTGACCCCGGGTGATAGCGATTTTTTCAAAAAAATCTTTTTCTGCCGGTTAAGTGGTGGAAGGCTGATTTCTTGTTCTGTGATTAAAAGCCTTGTGTTTCGACCGCCAAACCTTTCATGGGAGCATTTGGAACCGTGTGGCACCATTTTTGAGTGAATTGCTAAAAGTCATATTTTTTATGAAATTGTGACCACGGGGGTTAGGGATTTTTTCAAAAAAATATTTTCTGCCGGTTAAGTTGTGGAGGGCTGATTTCTTGTTCTGTGATAAAAAGCCTTCTGTTTCGACCGCCAAACCTTTCAGGGGAGCATTTGCAACTGTTTGGCACCATTTTTGAGTGAATTGCCAAAAGTCAGATTTTTGATGAAATTGTGACCCCAGGGGTTAGGGATTTTTTCAAAAAAATCTTTTTCTGCCGGTTAAGTTGTGGAGGGCTGTTTCCCTGTCCTCTGATTAAAAGCCTTGTGCTTCGACCGCCAAACCTTTCAGGGGAGCATTTGCAACTGTTTGGCACCATTTTTGAGTGAGTTGCCGAATGTCAGATTTTTGATGAAATTGTGACCCCGGGCGTTAGCGATTTTTTCAAAAAATCTTTTTCTGCCGGTTAAGTTGTGGAGGGCTGATTTCTTGTTCTGTGATAAAAAGCCTTCTGTTTCGACTGCCAAACCTTTCAGGGGAGCATTTGCAACCGTGTGGCACCATTTTTGAGTGAATTGCCGAAAGTCAGATTTTTGATGAAATTGTGACCCCGGGCGTTAGCGATTTTTTCAAGAAAATCTTTTTCTGTCGGTTAAGTTGTGGAGGGCTGATTCCCTGTCTTGTGATTAAAAGCCTTGTGTTTCGACCGCCAAACCTTTCAGGGGAGCATTTGCAACCGTGTGGCACCATTTTTGAGTGAATTTCCAAACGTCAGATTTTTGATGAAATTGTGACCCCGGGGGTTAGGGATTTTTTCAAAAAAATCTTTTTCTGCCGGTTAAGTTGTGGAGGGCTGATTCCCTGTCCTGTGATTAAAAGCCTTGTGTTTCGACCGCCAAACCTTTCAGGGGAGCATTTGCAACCGTGTGGCACCATTTTTGAGTGAGTTGCCAAAAGTCAGATTTTTGATGAAATTGTGACCACGGGGGTTAGGGATTTTTTCAAAAAAATCTTTTTTCTGCCGGTTAAGTTGTGGAGGGCTGATTCCCTGTCCTGTGATTAAAAGCCTTGTGTTTTGACCACCAAACCTTTCAGGGGAGCATTTGCAACCGTGTGGCACCATTTTTGAGTGAGTTGCCAAAAGTCAGATTTTTGATGAAATTGTGACCCCGGGGGTTAGGGATTTTTTCAAAAAAATCTTTTTCTGCGGGTTAAGTTGTCGAAGGCTGATTTCTTGTTCTGTGATAAAAAGCCTTCTGTTTCGACCGCCAAACCTTTCAGGGGAGCATTTGCAACAGTGTGGCTACATTTTTGAGTGAATTGCAGAAAGTCAGATTTTTGAAGAAATTATGACCCCGGGGGTTAGGGATTATTTCAAAAAAATCTTTTTCTGCTGGTTAAGTTGTCGAGGGCTGATTTCCTGTTCTGTGATTAAAAGCCTTGTGTTTCGACCGCAAAACCTTTCAGGGGAGCATTTGCAACCGTGTGGCACCATTTTTGAGTGAATTTCCAAAAGTCAAATTTTTGATAAAATTGTGACCCCGGGGGTTAGCGATTTTTTCAAAAAAATCTTTTTCTGCCGGTTGTTTTCGAGGGCTGATTTCTTGTTCTGTGATAAAAAGCCGTCTGTTTCGACCGCCAAACCTTTCATGGGAGCATTTGCAACCGTGTGGCACCATTTTTGAGTGAGTTGCCGAATGTCATATTTTTGATGAAATTGTGACCCCGGGGGTTAGGGATTTTTTCAAAAAAATCTTTTTCTGCCAGTTAAGTTTCTGAGGGCTGATATGTTGTTCTGTGATAAAAAGCCCTGTGTTTCGACTGCCAAACCTTTCAGGGGAGCATTTGCAACCGTGTGGCACCATTTTTGAATAAACTGTCGAAAGTCAGAATTTTGATGATATTGTGACCGCGGGGGTTAGGGATTTTTTCCAAAATATCTTTTTCTGCCGGTTAAGTTGTGGAGGGCTGATTTCTTGTTCTGTGATAAAAAGCCTCCTGTTTCGACCGCCAAACCTTTCAGGGGAGCATTTGCAACCGTGTGGCACCATTTTTGAGTGAATTGCCGAAAGTCAGATTTTTGATGAAATTGTGACCCCGAGGGTTAGGGATTTTTTCAAAAAAATCTTTTTCTGCCGGTTAAGTTTTCGAGGGCTGATTTCTTGTTCTATGATAAAAAGCCTTCTGTTTCGACCGCCAACCTTTCATGGGAGCATTTTGAACCGTGTGGCACCATTTTTGAGTGAGTTGCCGAATGTCAGATTTTTGATGAAATTGTGACCCCGGGCGTTAGCGATTTTTTCAAAAAAATCTTTTTCTGTCGGTTAAGTTGTGGAGGGCTGATTCCCTGTCCTGTGATTAAAAGCCTTGTGTTTCGACCGCCAAACCTTTCAGGGGAGCATTTGCAACCGTGTGGCACCATTTTTGAGAAAACTGCCAAAAGTCAGATTTTTGATGAAATTGTGACCCCGGGGGTTAGGGATTTTTTCAAAAAAATCTTTTTCTGCCGGTTAAGTTGTGGAGGGCTGATTCCCTGTCCTGTGATTAAAAGCCTTGTGTTTCGACCGCCAAACCTTTCAGGGGAGCATTTGCAACCGTGTGGCACCATTTTTGAGTGAGTTGCCAAAAGTCAGATTTTTGATGAAATTGTGACCCCGGGGGTTAGGGATTTTTTCAAAAAAATCTTTTTCTGCCAGTTAAGTTTTCGAGGGCTGATTTCTTGTTCTGTGATAAAAAGCCTTCTGTTTCGACCGCCAAACATTTCAGGGGAGCATTTGCAACCGTGTGGCACCATTTTTGAATGAAGTGCCGAAAGTCAGAATTTTGATGAAATTGTGACCACGGGGGTTAGGGATTTTTTCCAAAATATCTTTTTCTGCCGGTTAAGTTGTCGAGGGCTGATTTCTTGTTCTGTGATAAAAAGCCTCCTGTTTTGACGTCCAAACCTTTCAGGGGAGCATTTGCAACCGTGTGGCACCATTTTTGAGTGAATTGCCGAAAGTCAGATTTTTGAAGAAATTGTGACCCCGGGGGTTAGGGATTTTTTCAAAAAAAGTTTTTCTGCCGGTTAAGTTTTCGAGGGCTGATTTCTTGTTCTATGATAAAAAGCCTTCTGTTTCGACCGCCAACCTTTCATGGGAGCATTTTGAACCGTGTGGCACCATTTTTGAGTGAGTTGCCGAATGTCATATTTTTGATGAAATTGTGACCCCGGGGCTTATGGATTTTTTCAAAAAAAAAATTTTTCTGCAGGTTAAGTTGTGGAGGGCTGATTTCTTGTTCTGTGATAAAAAGCCTTCTGTTTCGACCGCCAACCCTTTCAGGGGAGCATTTGCAACCGTGTGGCACCATTTTTGAGTGAATTTCCAAACTTCAGATTTTTGATGAAATTGTGACCCCAGGGGTTAGGGATTTTTTCAAAAAAATCTTTTTCTGCCGGTTAAGTTGTGGAGGGCTGATTCCCTGTCCTGTGATTAAAAGCCTTGTGTTTCGACCGCCAAACCTTTCAGGGGAGCATTTGCAACCGTGTGGCACCATTTTTGAGTGAGTTGCTGAATGTCATATTTTTGATGAAATTTTGACCCCGGGGCTTATGGATTTTTTCAAAAAAATCTTTTTCTGCCGGTTAAGTTGTGGACGGCTGATTTCTTGTTCGGTGATAAAAAGCCTTCTGTTTCGACCGCCAAACCTTTCAGGGGAGCATTTGCAACCGTGTGGCAACATTTTTGAGTGAATTTCCAAAAGTCAGATTTTTGATGAAATTGTGACCCCGGGGCTTATGGATTTTTTCAAAAAAATCTTTTTCTGCCGTTTAAGTTTTCGAGAGCTGATTTCTTGTTCTTTGATAAAAAGCCTTCTGTTTCGACTGCCAAACCTTTCAGGGGCGCATTTGCAACTGTGTGGCACCATTTTTGAGTGAGTTGCCGAATGTCATATTTTGGATGAAATTGTGACCCCCGGTGCTTATGGATTTTTTCAAAAAAATCTTTTTCTGCCCGTTAAGTTGTGGAGGGCTGATTTCTTGTTCGGTGATAAAAAGCCTTCTGTTTCTACCGCCAAACCTTTCAGGGGAGCATTTGCAACCGTGTGGCACCATTTTTGAGTGAATTTCCAAAAGTCAGATTTTTGATAAAATTGTGACCTCGGGGGTTAGCGATTTTTTCAAAAAAAACTTTTCCTGCCAGTTAAGTTTTCGAGGGCAGATTTCTTGTTCTGTGATAAAAAGCCTTCTGTTTCGACCGCCAAACGTTTCATGGGAGCATTTGCAACCGTGTGGCACCATTTTTGAATGAGTTGCTGAATGTCATATTTTTGATGAAATTGTGACCCAGGGGCTTATGGATTTTTTTTAAAAAATTTTTTTCTGCCGGTTAAATTGTGGACGGCTGATTTCTTGTTCGGTGATAAAAAGCCTTCTGTTTCGACCGCCAAACCTTTCAGGGGAGCATTTGCAACCGTGTGGTACCATTTTTGAGTGAATTTCCAAAAGTCAGATTTTTGATGAAATTGTGACCCCGGGGGTTAGCGATTTTTTCAAAAAAATCCTTTTCTGCCGCTTAAGTTGTGGTGGGCTGATTGCCTGTCCTGTGATTTAATGCCTTGTGTTTCGACCGCCAAACCTTTCAGGGGAGCATTTGCAACCGTGTGGCACCATTTTTGAGTGAATTTCCAAACGTCAGATTTTTGATGAAATTGTGACCCCGGGGGTTAGGGATTTTTTCAAAAAAATCTTTTTCTGCCGGTTAAGTTGTGGAGGGCTGATTCCCTGTCCTGTGATTAAAAGCCTTGTGTTTCGACTGCCAAACCTTTCAGGGGAGCATTTGCAAGCGTGTGGCACCATGTTTGAGTAAACTGCCAAAAGTCAGAATTTTGATGAAATTGTGACCCTGGGGGATAGGGATTTTTTCAAAAAAATCTTTTTCTGCGGGTTAAGTTGTCGAGGGCTGATTTCTTGTTCTGTGATAAAAAGCCTTCTGTTTCGACCGCCAAACCTTTCAGGGGCGCATTTGCAACTGTGTGGCACCATTTTTGAGTGAGTTGCCGAATGTCATATTTTTGATGAAATTGTGACCCCCGGTGCTTATGGATTTTTTCAAAAAAATCTTTTTCTGCCGGTTAAGTTTTCGAGAGCTGATTTCTTGTTCTGTGATAAAAAGCCCTGTGTTTCGACCGCCAAACCATTCAGGGGAGCATTTGCAACCGTGTGGCACCATTTTTGAGTGAAATGCCGAAAGTCAGATTTTTGATGAAATTGTGACCCCGGGGGTTAGGGATTTTTTCAAAAAAATCTTTTTCTGCCAGTTAAGTTTTTGAGGGCTGATATGTTGTTCTGTGATAAAAAGCCCTGTGTTTCGACTGCCAAACCTTTCAGGGGAGCATTTGCAACCGTGTGGCACCATTTTTGAATAAACTGCCGAAAGTCAGAATTTTGATGATATTGTGACCGCGGGGGTTAGTGATTTTTTCAACAAAATCTTTTTCTGCGGGTTAAGTTGTCGAGGGCTGATTTCTTGTTCTGTGATAAAAAGCCTTCTGTTTCGACCGCCAAACCTTTCAGGGGAGCATTTGCAACAGTGTGGCACCATTTTTGAGTGAATTGCAGAAAGACAGATTTTTGAAGAAATTATGACCCCGGGGGTTAGGGATTATTTCAAAAAAATCTTTTTCTGCTGGTTAAGTTGTCGAGGGCTGATTTCCTGTTCTGTGATTAAAAGCCTTGTGTTTCGACCGCAAAACCTTTCAGGGGAGCATTTGCAACCGTGTGGCACCATTTTTGAGTGAATTTCCAAAAGTCAAATTTTTGATAAAATTGTGACCCCGGGGGTTAGCGATTTTTTCAAAAAAATCTTTTTCTGCCGGTTGTTTTCGAGGGCTGATTTCTTGTTCTGTGATAAAAAGCCGTCTGTTTCGACCGCCAAACCTTTCATGGGAGCATTTGCAACCGTGTGGCACCATTTTTGAGTGAGTTGCCGAATGTCATATTTTTGATGAAATTGTGACCCCGGGGGTTAGGGATTTTTTCAAAAAAATCTTTTTCTGCCAGTTAAGTTTTTGAGGGCTGATATGTTGTTCTGTGATAAAAAGCCCTGTGTTTCGACTGCCAAACCTTCCAGGGGAGCATTTGCAACCGTGTGGCACCATTTTTGAATAAACTGCCGAAAGTCAGAATTTTGATGATATTGTGACCGCGGGGGTTAGGGATTTTTTCCAAAATATCTTTTTCTGCCGGTTAAGTTGTCGAGGGCTGATTTCTTCTTCTGTGATAAAAAGCCTTCTGTTTCGACCGCCAAACCTTTCAGGGGAGCATTTGCAACCGTGTGGCACCATTTTTGAGTGAATTGCCGAAAGTCAGATTTTTGATGAAATTGTGACCCCGGGCGTTAGCGATTTTTTCAAAAAAATCTTTTTCTGCCGGTTAAGTTGTGGAGGGCTGATTTCTTGTTCTGTGATAAAAACCTCCTGTTTTGACGTCCAAACCTTTCAGGGGAGCATTTGCAACCGTGTGGCACCATTTTTGAGTGAATTGCCGAAAGTCAGATTTTTGAAGAAATTGTGACCCCGAGGGTTAGGGATTTTTTCAAAAAAATCTTTTTCTGCCGGTTAAGTTTTCGAGGGCTGATTTCTTGTTCTATGATAAAAAGCCTTCTGTTTCGACCGCCAACCTTTCATGGGAGCATTTTGAACCGTGTGGCACCATTTTTGAGTGAGTTGCCGAATGTCAGATTTTTGATGAAATTGTGACCCCGGGCGTTAGCGATTTTTTCAAAAAAATCTTTTTCTGTCGGTTAAGTTGTGGAGGGCTGATTCCCTGTCCTGTGATTAAAAGCCTTGTGTTTCGACCGCCAAACCTTTCAGGGGAGCATTTGCAACCGTGTGGCACCATTTTTGAGTGAATTTCCAAACGTCAGATTTTTGATGAAATTGTGACCCCGGGGGTTAGGGATTTTTTCAAAAAAATCTTTTTCTGCCGGTTAAGTTGTGGAGGGCTGATTCCCTGTCCTGTGATTAAAAGCCTTGTGTTTCGACCGCCAAACCTTTCAGGGGAGCATTTGCAACCGTGTGGCACCATTTTTGAGTGAGTTGCCAAAAGTCAGATTTTTGATGAAATTGTGACCCCGGGGGTTAGGGATTTTTTCAAAAAAATCTTTTTCTGCCAGTTAAGTTTTCGAGGGCTGATTTCTTGTTCTGTGATAAAAAGCCTTCTGTTTCGACCGCCAAACATTTCAGGGGAGCATTTGCAACCGTGTGGCACCATTTTTGAATGAAGTGCCGAAAGTCAGAATTTTGATGAAATTGTGACCACGGGGGTTAGGGATTTTTTCCAAAATATCTTTTTCTGCCGGTTAAGTTGTCGAGGGCTGATTTCTTGTTCTGTGATAAAAAGCCTCCTGTTTTGACGTCCAAACCTTTCAGGGGAGCATTTGCAACCGTGTGGCACCATTTTTGAGTGAATTGCCGAAAGTCAGAATTTTGAAGAAATTGTGACCCCGGGGGTTAGGGATTTTTTCAAAAAAAGTTTTTCTGCCGGTTAAGTTTTCGAGGGCTGATTTCTTGTTCTATGATAAAAAGCCTTCTGTTTCGACCGCCAACCCTTTCAGGGGAGCATTTGCAACCGTGTGGCACCATTTTTGAGTGAGTTGCCGAATGTCATATTTTTGATGAAATTGTGACCCCGGGGCTTATGGATTTTTTCAAAAAAAAATTTTTTCTGCAGGTTAAGTTGTGGAGGGCTGATTTCTTGTTCTGTGATAAAAAGCCTTCTGTTTCGACCGCCAACCCTTTCAGGGGAGCATTTGCAACCGTGTGGCACCATTTTTGAGTGAATTTCCAAACTTCAGATTTTTGATGAAATTGTGACCCCAGGGGTTAGGGATTTTTTCAAAAAAATCTTTTTCTGCCGGTTAAGTTGTGGAGAGCTGATTCCCTGTCCTGTGATTAAAAGCCTTGTGTTTCGACCGCCAAACCTTTCAGGGGAGCATTTGCAACCGTGTGGCACCATTTTTGAGTGAGTTGCTGAATGTCATATTTTTGATGAAATTTTGACCCTGGGGCTTATGGATTTTTTCAAAAAAATCTTTTTCTGCCGGTTAAGTTGTGGACGGCTGATTTCTTGTTCGGTGATAAAAAGCCTTCTGTTTCGACCGCCAAACCTTTCAGGGGAGCATTTGCAACCGTGTGGCAACATTTTTGAGTGAATTTCCAAAAGTCAGATTTTTGATAAAATTGTGACCCCGGGGGTTAGCGATTTTTTCAAAAAAATCTTTTTCTGCCGGTTGTTTTCGAGGGCTGATTTCTTGTTCTGTGATAAAAAGCCGTCTGTTTCGACCGCCAAACCTTTCATGGGAGCATTTGCAACCGTGTGGCACCATTTTTGAGTGAGTTGCCGAATGTCATATTTTTGATGAAATTGTGACCCCGGGGGTTAGGGATTTTTTCAAAAAAATCTTTTTCTGCCAGTTAAGTTTTTGAGGGCTGATATGTTGTTCTGTGATAAAAAGCCCTGTGTTTCGACTGCCAAACCTTCCAGGGGAGCATTTGCAACCGTGTGGCACCATTTTTGAATAAACTGCCGAAAGTCAGAATTTTGATGATATTGTGACCGCGGGGGTTAGGGATTTTTTCCAAAATATCTTTTTCTGCCGGTTAAGTTGTCGAGGGCTGATTTCTTCTTCTGTGATAAAAAGCCTTCTGTTTCGACCGCCAAACCTTTCAGGGGAGCATTTGCAACCGTGTGGCACCATTTTTGAGTGAATTGCCGAAAGTCAGATTTTTGATGAAATTGTGACCCCGGGCGTTAGCGATTTTTTCAAAAAAATCTTTTTCTGCCGGTTAAGTTGTGGAGGGCTGATTTCTTGTTCTGTGATAAAAACCTCCTGTTTTGACGTCCAAACCTTTCAGGGGAGCATTTGCAACCGTGTGGCACCATTTTTGAGTGAATTGCCGAAAGTCAGATTTTTGAAGAAATTGTGACCCCGAGGGTTAGGGATTTTTTCAAAAAAATCTTTTTCTGCCGGTTAAGTTTTCGAGGGCTGATTTCTTGTTCTATGATAAAAAGCCTTCTGTTTCGACCGCCAACCTTTCATGGGAGCATTTTGAACCGTGTGGCACCATTTTTGAGTGAGTTGCCGAATGTCAGATTTTTGATGAAATTGTGACCCCGGGCGTTAGCGATTTTTTCAAAAAAATCTTTTTCTGTCGGTTAAGTTGTGGAGGGCTGATTCCCTGTCCTGTGATTAAAAGCCTTGTGTTTCGACCGCCAAACCTTTCAGGGGAGCATTTGCAACCGTGTGGCACCATTTTTGAGTGAATTTCCAAACGTCAGATTTTTGATGAAATTGTGACCCCGGGGGTTAGGGATTTTTTCAAAAAAATCTTTTTCTGCCGGTTAAGTTGTGGAGGGCTGATTCCCTGTCCTGTGATTAAAAGCCTTGTGTTTCGACCGCCAAACCTTTCAGGGGAGCATTTGCAACCGTGTGGCACCATTTTTGAGTGAGTTGCCAAAAGTCAGATTTTTGATGAAATTGTGACCCCGGGGGTTAGGGATTTTTTCAAAAAAATCTTTTTCTGCCAGTTAAGTTTTCGAGGGCTGATTTCTTGTTCTGTGATAAAAAGCCTTCTGTTTCGACCGCCAAACATTTCAGGGGAGCATTTGCAACCGTGTGGCACCATTTTTGAATGAAGTGCCGAAAGTCAGAATTTTGATGAAATTGTGACCACGGGGGTTAGGGATTTTTTCCAAAATATCTTTTTCTGCCGGTTAAGTTGTCGAGGGCTGATTTCTTGTTCTGTGATAAAAAGCCTCCTGTTTTGACGTCCAAACCTTTCAGGGGAGCATTTGCAACCGTGTGGCACCATTTTTGAGTGAATTGCCGAAAGTCAGAATTTTGAAGAAATTGTGACCCCGGGGGTTAGGGATTTTTTCAAAAAAAGTTTTTCTGCCGGTTAAGTTTTCGAGGGCTGATTTCTTGTTCTATGATAAAAAGCCTTCTGTTTCGACCGCCAACCCTTTCAGGGGAGCATTTGCAACTGTGTGGCACCATTTTTGAGTGAGTTGCCGAATGTCATATTTTGGATGAAATTGTGACCCCCGGTGCTTATGGATTTTTTCAAAAAAATCTTTTTCTGCCCGTTAAGTTGTGGAGGGCTGATTTCTTGTTCGGTGATAAAAAGCCTTCTGTTTCTACCGCCAAACCTTTCAGGGGAGCATTTGCAACCGTGTGGCAACATTTTTGAGTGAATTTCCAAAAGTCAGATTTTTGATGAAATTGTGACCCCGGGGCTTATGGATTTTTTCAAAAAAATCTTTTTCTGCCGTTTAAGTTTTCGAGAGCTGATTTCTTGTTCTTTGATAAAAAGCCTTCTGTTTCGACTGCCAAACCTTTCAGGGGCGCATTTGCAACTGTGTGGCACCATTTTTGAGTGAGTTGCCGAATGTCATATTTTGGATGAAATTGTGACCCCCGGTGCTTATGGATTTTTTCAAAAAAATCTTTTTCTGCCCGTTAAGTTGTGGAGGGCTGATTTCTTGTTCGGTGATAAAAAGCCTTCTGTTTCTACCGCCAAACCTTTCAGGGGAGCATTTGCAACCGTGTGGCACCATTTTTGAGTGAATTTCCAAAAGTCAGATTTTTGATAAAATTGTGACCTCGGGGGTTAGCGATTTTTTCAAAAAAAACTTTTCCTGCCAGTTAAGTTTTCGAGGGCAGATTTCTTGTTCTGTGATAAAAAGCCTTCTGTTTCGACCGCCAAACGTTTCATGGGAGCATTTGCAACCGTGTGGCACCATTTTTGAATGAGTTGCTGAATGTCATATTTTTGATGAAATTGTGACCCAGGGGCTTATGGATTTTTTTAAAAAAAATTTTTTCTGCCGGTTAAATTGTGGACGGCTGATTTCTTGTTCGGTGATAAAAAGCCTTCTGTTTCGACCGCCAAACCTTTCAGGGGAGCATTTGCAACCGTGTGGTACCATTTTTGAGTGAATTTCCAAAAGTCAGATTTTTGATGAAATTGTGACCCCGGGGGTTAGCGATTTTTTCAAAAAAAACCTTTTCTGCCGCTTAAGTTGTGGTGGGCTGATTGCCTGTCCTGTGATTTAATGCCTTGTGTTTCGACTGCCAAACCTTTCAGGGGAGCATTTGCAACCGTGTGGCACCATTTTTGAGTG
Source organism: Podarcis melisellensis (assembly GCF_964234715.1). Classification (NCBI taxonomy): domain Eukaryota; kingdom Metazoa; phylum Chordata; class Lepidosauria; order Squamata; family Lacertidae; genus Podarcis; species Podarcis melisellensis. The sequence goes on from NC_138542.1 coordinate 10,682,982, forward strand.
AATTTCCAAATGTCAGATTTTTGATGAAATTGTGACCCCGGGGGTTAGGGATTTTTTCAAAAAAATCTTTTTCTGCCGGTTAAGTTGTGGAGGGCTGATTCCCTGTCCTGTGATTAAAAGCCTTGTGTTTCGACCGCCAAACCTTTCAGGGGAGCATTTGCAACCGTGTGGCACCATTTTTGAGTGAATTGCCGAAAGTCAGATTTTTGATGAAATTGTGACCCCGGGCGTTAGCGATTTTTTCAAAAAAATCTTTTTCTGCCGGTTAAGTTGTGGAGGGCTGATTTCTTGTTCTGTGATAAAAACCTCCTGTTTTGACGTCCAAACCTTTCAGGGGAGCATTTGCAACCGTGTGGCACCATTTTTGAGTGAATTGCCGAAAGTCAGATTTTTGAAGAAATTGTGACCCCGAGGGTTAGGGATTTTTTCAAAAAAATCTTTTTCTGCCGGTTAAGTTTTCGAGGGCTGATTTCTTGTTCTATGATAAAAAGCCTTCTGTTTCGACCGCCAACCTTTCATGGGAGCATTTTGAACCGTGTGGCACCATTTTTGAGTGAGTTGCCGAATGTCAGATTTTTGATGAAATTGTGACCCCGGGCGTTAGCGATTTTTTCAAAAAAATCTTTTTCTGTCGGTTAAGTTGTGGAGGGCTGATTCCCTGTCCTGTGATTAAAAGCCTTGTGTTTCGACCGCCAAACCTTTCAGGGGAGCATTTGCAACCGTGTGGCACCATTTTTGAGTGAATTTCCAAACGTCAGATTTTTGATGAAATTGTGACCCCGGGGGTTAGGGATTTTTTCAAAAAAATCTTTTTCTGCCGGTTAAGTTGTGGAGGGCTGATTCCCTGTCCTGTGATTAAAAGCCTTGTGTTTCGACCGCCAAACCTTTCAGGGTAGCATTTGCAACCGTGTGGCACCATTTTTGAGTGAGTTGCCAAAAGTCAGATTTTTGATGAAATTGTGACCCCGGGGGTTAGGGATTTTTTCAAAAAAATCTTTTTCTGCCAGTTAAGTTTTCGAGGGCTGATTTCTTGTTCTGTGATAAAAAGCCTTCTGTTTCGACCGCCAAACATTTCAGGGGAGCATTTGCAACCGTGTGGCACCATTTTTGAATGAAGTGCCGAAAGTCAGAATTTTGATGAAATTGTGACCACGGGGGTTAGGGATTTTTTCCAAAATATCTTTTTCTGCCGGTTAAGTTGTCGAGGGCTGATTTCTTGTTCTGTGATAAAAAGCCTCCTGTTTTGACGTCCAAACCTTTCAGGGGAGCATTTGCAACCGTGTGGCACCATTTTTGAGTGAATTGCCGAAAGTCAGATTTTTGAAGAAATTGTGACCCCGGGGGTTAGGGATTTTTTCAAAAAAAGTTTTTCTGCCGGTTAAGTTTTCGAGGGCTGATTTCTTGTTCTATGATAAAAAGCCTTCTGTTTCGACCGCCAACCCTTTCAGGGGAGCATTTGCAACCGTGTGGCACCATTTTTGAGTGAGTTGCCGAATGTCATATTTTTGATGAAATTGTGACCCCGGGGCTTATGGATTTTTTCAAAAAAAATTTTTTTCTGCAGGTTAAGTTGTGGAGGGCTGATTTCTTGTTCTGTGATAAAAAGCCTTCTGTTTCGACCGCCAACCCTTTCAGGGGAGCATTTGCAACCGTGTGGCACCATTTTTGAGTGAATTTCCAAACTTCAGATTTTTGATGAAATTGTGACCCCAGGGGTTAGGGATTTTTTCAAAAAAATCTTTTTCTGCCGGTTAAGTTGTGGAGAGCTGATTCCCTGTCCTGTGATTAAAAGCCTTGTGTTTCGACCGCCAAACCTTTCAGGGGAGCATTTGCAACCGTGTGGCGCCATTTTTGAGTGAGTTGCTGAATGTCATATTTTTGATGAAATTTTGACCCTGGGGCTTATGGATTTTTTCAAAAAAATCTTTTTCTGCCGGTTAAGTTGTGGACGGCTGATTTCTTGTTCGGTGATAAAAAGCCTTCTGTTTCGACCGCCAAACCTTTCAGGGGAGCATTTGCAACCGTGTGGCAACATTTTTGAGTGAATTTCCAAAAGTCAGATTTTTGATAAAATTGTGACCCCGGGGCTTATGGATTTTTTCAAAAAAATCTTTTTCTGCCGTTTAAGTTTTCGAGAGCTGATTTCTTGTTCTTTGATAAAAAGCCTTCTGTTTCGACTGCCAAACCTTTCAGGGGCGCATTTGCAACTGTGTGGCACCATTTTTGAGTGAGTTGCCGAATGTCATATTTTGGATGAAATTGTGACCCCCGGTGCTTATGGATTTTTTCAAAAAAATCTTTTTCTGCCCGTTAAGTTGTGGAGGGCTGATTTCTTGTTCGGTGATAAAAAGCCTTCTGTTTCTACCGCCAAACCTTTCAGGGGAGCATTTGCAACCGTGTGGCACCATTTTTGAGTGAATTTCCAAAAGTCAGATTTTTGATAAAATTGTGACCTCGGGGGTTAGCGATTTTTTCAAAAAAAACTTTTCCTGCCAGTTAAGTTTTCGAGGGCAGATTTCATGTTCTGTGATAAAAAGGCTTCTGTTTCGACCGCCAAACGTTTCATGGGAGCATTTGCAACCGTGTGGCACCATTTTTGAATGAGTTGCTGAATGTCATATTTTTGATGAAATTGTGACCCAGGGGCTTATGGATTTTTTTTAAAAAAAATTTTTCTGCCGGTTAAATTGTGGACGGCTGATTTCTTGTTCGGTGATAAAAAGCCTTCTGTTTCGACCGCCAAACCTTTCAGGGGAGCATTTGCAACCGTGTGGTACCATTTTTGAGTGAATTTCCAAAAGTCAGATTTTTGATGAAATTGTGACCCCGGGGGTTAGCGATTTTTTCAAAAAAATCCTTTTCTGCCGCTTAAGTTGTGGTGGGCTGATTGCCTGTCCTGTGATTTAATGCCTTGTGTTTCGACCGCCAAACCTTTCAGGGGAGCATTTGCAACCGTGTGGCACCATTTTTGAGTGAATTTCCAAACGTCAGATTTTTGATGAAATTGTGACCCCGGGGGTTAGGGATTTTTTCAAAAAAATCTTTTTCTGCCGGTTAAGTTGTGGAGGGCTGATTCCCTGTCCTGTGATTAAAAGCCTTGTGTTTCGACTGCCAAACCTTTCAGGGGAGCATTTGCAAGCGTGTGGCACCATGTTTGAGTAAACTGCCAAAAGTCAGAATTTTGATGAAATTGTGACCCTGGGGGATAGGGATTTTTTCAAAAAAATCTTTTTCTGCCGGTTAAGTTGTGGAGGGCTGATTCCCTGTCCTGTGATTAAAAGCCTTGTGTTTCGACCGCCAAACCTTTCAGGGGAGCATTTGCAACCGTGTGGCACCATTTTTGAGTGAGTTGCTGAATGTCATATTTTTGATGAAATTTTGACCCCGGGGCTTATGGATTTTTTCAAAAAAATCTTTTTCTGCCGGTTAAGTTGTGGACGGCTGATTTCTTGTTCGGTGATAAAAAGCCTTCTGTTTCGACCGCCAAACCTTTCAGGGGAGCATTTGCAACCGTGTGGCAACATTTTTGAGTGAATTTCCAAAAGTCAGATTTTTGATAAAATTGTGACCCCGGGGCTTATGGATTTTTTCAAAAAAATCTTTTTCTGCCGTTTAAGTTTTCGAGAGCTGATTTCTTGTTCTTTGATAAAAAGCCTTCTGTTTCGACTGCCAAACCTTTCAGGGGCGCATTTGCAACTGTGTGGCACCATTTTTGAGTGAGTTGCCGAATGTCATATTTTGGATGAAATTGTGACCCCCGGTGCTTATGGATTTTTTCAAAAAAATCTTTTTCTGCCCGTTAAGTTGTGGAGGGCTGATTTCTTGTTCGGTGATAAAAAGCCTTCTGTTTCTACCGCCAAACCTTTCAGGGGAGCATTTGCAACCGTGTGGCACCATTTTTGAGTGAATTTCCAAAAGTCAGATTTTTGATAAAATTGTGACCTCGGGGGTTAGCGATTTTTTTAAAAAAAACTTTTCCTGCCAGTTAAGTTTTCGAGGGCAGATTTCTTGTTCTGTGATAAAAAGCCTTCTGTTTCGACCGCCAAACGTTTCATGGGAGCATTTGCAACCGTGTGGCACCATTTTTGAATGAGTTGCTGAATGTCATATTTTTGATGAAATTGTGACCCAGGGGCTTATGGATTTTTTTAAAAAAAATTTTTTCTGCCGGTTAAATTGTGGACGGCTGATTTCTTGTTCGGTGATAAAAAGCCTTCTGTTTCGACCGCCAAACCTTTCAGGGGAGCATTTGCAACCGTGTGGTACCATTTTTGAGTGAATTTCCAAAAGTCAGATTTTTGATGAAATTGTGACCCCGGGGGTTAGCGATTTTTTCAAAAAAATCCTTTTCTGCCGCTTAAGTTGTGGTGGGCTGATTGCCTGTCCTGTGATTTAATGCCTTGTGTTTCGACCGCCAAACCTTTCAGGGGAGCATTTGCAACCGTGTGGCACCATTTTTGAGTGAATTTCCAAACGTCAGATTTTTGATGAAATTGTGACCCCGGGGGTTAGGGATTTTTTCAAAAAAATCTTTTTCTGCCGGTTAAGTTGTGGAGGGCTGATTCCCTGTCCTGTGATTAAAAGCCTTGTGTTTCGACTGCCAAACCTTTCAGGGGAGCATTTGCAAGCGTGTGGCACCATGTTTGAGTAAACTGCCAAAAGTCAGAATTTTGATGAAATTGTGACCCTGGGGGATAGGGATTTTTTCAAAAAAATCTTTTTCTGCGGGTTAAGTTGTCGAGGGCTGATTTCTTGTTCTGTGATAAAAAGCCTTCTGTTTCGACCGCCAAACCTTTCAGGGGCGCATTTGCAACTGTGTGGCACCATTTTTGAGTGAGTTGCCGAATGTCATATTTTTGATGAAATTGTGACCCCCGGTGCTTATGGATTTTTTCAAAAAAATCTTTTTCTGCCGGTTAAGTTTTCGAGAGCTGATTTCTTGTTCTGTGATAAAAAGCCCTGTGTTTCGACCGCCAAACCATTCAGGGGAGCATTTGCAACCGTGTGGCACCATTTTTGAGTGAAATGCCGAAAGTCAGATTTTTGATGAAATTGTGACCCCGGGGGTTAGGGATTTTTTCAAAAAAATCTTTTTCTGCCAGTTAAGTTTTTGAGGGCTGATATGTTGTTCTGTGATAAAAAGCCCTGTGTTTCGACTGCCAAACCTTTCAGGGGAGCATTTGCAACCGTGTGGCACCATTTTTGAATAAACTGCCGAAAGTCAGAATTTTGATGATATTGTGACCGCGGGGGTTAGGGATTTTTTCCAAAATATCTTTTTCTGCCGGTTAAGTTGTCGAGGGCTGATTTCTTGTTCTGTGATAAAAACCTCCTGTTTTGACGTCCAAACCTTTCAGGGGAGCATTTGCAACCGTGTGGCACCATTTTTGAGTGAATTGCCGAAAGTCAGATTTTTGAAGAAATTGTGACCCCGAGGGTTAGGGATTTTTTCAAAAAAATCTTTTTCTGCCGGTTAAGTTTTCGAGGGCTGATTTCTTGTTCTATGATAAAAAGCCTTCTGTTTCGACCGCCAACCTTTCATGGGAGCATTTTGAACCGTGTGGCACCATTTTTGAGTGAGTTGCCGAATGTCAGATTTTTGATGAAATTGTGACCCCGGGGGTTAGGGATTTTTTCAAAAAAATCTTTTTCTGCCAGTTAAGTTTTTGAGGGCTGATATGTTGTTCTGTGATAAAAAGCCCTGTGTTTCGACTGCCAAACCTTTCAGGGGAGCATTTGCAACCGTGTGGCACCATTTTTGAATAAACTGCCGAAAGTCAGAATTTTGATGATATTGTGACCGCGGGGGTTAGGGATTTTTTCCAAAATATCTTTTTCTGCCGGTTAAGTTGTCGAGGGCTGATTTCTTGTTCTGTGATAAAAACCTCCTGTTTTGACGTCCAAACCTTTCAGGGGAGCATTTGCAACCGTGTGGCACCATTTTTGAGTGAATTGCCGAAAGTCAGATTTTTGAAGAAATTGTGACCCCGAGGGTTAGGGATTTTTTCAAAAAAATCTTTTTCTGCCGGTTAAGTTTTCGAGGGCTGATTTCTTGTTCTATGATAAAAAGCCTTCTGTTTCGACCGCCAACCTTTCATGGGAGCATTTTGAACCGTGTGGCACCATTTTTGAGTGAGTTGCCGAATGTCAGATTTTTGATGAAATTGTGACCCCGGGCGTTAGCGATTTTTTCAAAAAAATCTTTTTCTGTCGGTTAAGTTGTGGAGGGCTGATTCCCTGTCCTGTGATTAAAAGCCTTGTGTTTCGACCGCCAAACCTTTCAGGGGAGCATTTGCAACCGTGTGGCACCATTTTTGAGTGAATTTCCAAACGTCAGATTTTTGATGAAATTGTGACCCCGGGGGTTAGGGATTTTTTTCAAAAAAATCTTTTTCTGCCGGTTAAGTTGTGGAGGGCTGATTCCCTGTCCTGTGATTAAAAGCCTTGTGTTTCGACCGCCAAACCTTTCAGGGGAGCATTTGCAACCGTGTGGCACCATTTTTGAGTGAGTTGCCAAAAGTCAGATTTTTGATGAAATTGTGACCCCGGGGGTTAGGGATTTTTTCAAAAAAATCTTTTTCTGCCAGTTAAGTTTTCGAGGGCTGATTTCTTGTTCTGTGATAAAAGGCCTTCTGTTTCGACCGCCAAACCTTTCAGGGGAGCATTTGCAACCGTGTGGCACCATTTTTGAATGAACTGCCGAAAGTCAGAATTTTGATGAAATTGTGACCACGGGGGTTAGGGATTTTTTCAAAAAAATCTTTTTCTGCCGGTTAAGTTGTCGAGGGCTGATTTCTTGTTCTGTGATAAAAAGCCTTCTGTTTCGACCGCCAAACCTTTCAGGGGAGCATTTGCAACAGTGTGGCACCATTTTTGAGTGAATTGAAGAAAGTCAGATTTTTGAAGAAATTATAACCCCGGGGGTTAGGGATTATTTCAAAAAAATCTTTTTCTGCCGGTTAAGTTGTCGAGGGCTGATTTCCTGTTCTATGATTAAAAGCCTTGTGTTTCGACCGCAAAAACTTTCAGGGGAGCATTTGCAACCGTGTGGCACCATTTTTGAGTGAATTGCCGAAAGTCAGATTTTTGAAGAAATTGTGACCCCGGGGTTAGCGATTTTTTCAAAAAAATCTTTTTCTGCCGGTTAAGTTTTCGAGGGCTGATTTCTTGTTCTGTGATAAAAAGCCTTCTGTTTCGACCGCCAAACCTTTCATGGGAGCATTTGCAACCGTGTGGCACCATTTTTGAGTGAGTTGCCGAATGTCATATTTTTGATGAAATTGTGACCCCGGGGCTTATGGATTTTTTCAAAAAAAAAATTTTTCTGCAGGTTAAGTTGTGGAGGGCTGATTTCTTGTTCTGTGATAAAAAGCCTTCTGTTTCGACCGCCAACCCTTTCAGGGGAGCATTTGCAACCGTGTGGCACCATTTTTGAGTGAATTTCCAAACGTCAGATTTTTGATGAAATTGTGACCCCAGGGGTTAGGGATTTTTTCAAAAAAATCTTTTTCTGCCGGTTAAGTTGTGGAGAGCTGATTCCCTGTCCTGTGATTAAAAGCCTTGTGTTTCGACCGCCAAACCTTTCAGGGGAGCATTTGCAACCGTGTGGCACCATTTTTGAGTGAGTTGCTGAATGTCATATTTTTGATGAAATTTTGACCCCGGGGCTTATGGATTTTTTCAAAAAAATCTTTTTCTGCCGGTTAAGTTGTGGACGGCTGATTTCTTGTTCGGTGATAAAAAGCCTTCTGTTTCGACCTCCAAACCTTTCAGGGGAGCATTTGCAACCGTGTGGCACCAGTTTTGAGTGAATTTCCAAAAGTCAGATTTTTGATGAAATTGTGACCCCGGGGGTTAGGGATTTTTTCAAAAAAATCTTTTTCTGCCGGTTAAGTTGTGGAGGGCTGATTGCCTGTCCTGTGATTTAAAGCCTTGTGTTTCGACCGCCAAACCTTTCAGGGGAGCATTTGCAACCGTGTGGCACCATTTTTGAGTGAATTTCCAAACGTCAGATTTTTGATGAAATTGTGACCCCGGGGGTTAGGGATTTTTTCAAAAAAATCTTTTTCTGCCGGTTAAGTTGTGGAGGGCTGATTTCCTGTTCTGTGATAAAAAGCCTTCTGTTTCGACCGCCAAACCTTTCAGGGGAGCATTTGCAACCGTGTGGCACCATTTTTGAGTGAATTTCCAAAAGTCAGATTTTTGATAAAATTGTGACCCCGGGGCTTATGGATTTTTTCAAAAAAATCTTTTTCTGCCGTTTAAGTTTTCGAGAGCTGATTTCTTGTTCTTTGATAAAAAGCCTTCTGTTTCGACTGCCAAACCTTTCAGGGGCGCATTTGCAACTGTGTGGCACCATTTTTGAGTGAGTTGCCGAATGTCATATTTTGGATGAAATTGTGACCCCCGGTGCTTATGGATTTTTTCAAAAAAATCTTTTTCTGCCGGTTAAGTTGTGGAGGGCTGATTTCTTGTTCGGTGATAAAAAGCCTTCTGTTTCGACCGCCAAACCTTTCATGGGAGCATTTGCAACCGTGTGGCACCATTTTTGAGTGAGTTGCTGAATGTCATATTTTTGATGAAATTGTGACCCAGGGGCTTATGGATTTTTTCAAAAAAATCTTTTTCTGCCGGATAAGTTGTGGACGGCTGATTTCTTGTTCGGTGATAAAAAGCCTTCTGTTTCGACCGCCAAACCTTTCAGGGGAGCATTTGCAACCGTGTGGCACCATTTTTGAGTGAATTTCCAAAAGTCAGATTTTTGATGAAATTGTGACCCCGGGGGTTAGGGATTTTTTCAAAAAAATCTTTTTCTGCCAGTTAAGTTGTGGAGGGCTGATTCCCTGTCCTGTGATTAAAAGCCTTGTGTTTCGACCACCAAACCTTTCAGGGGAGCATTTGCAACTGTGTGGCACCATTTTTGAGTGAATTTCCAAACGTCAGATTTTTGATGAAACTGTGACCCCGGGGGTTAGGGATTTTTTCAAAAAAATCTTTTTCTGCCGGTTAAGTTGTGGAGGGCTGATTCCCTGTCCTGTGATTTAAAGCCTTGTGTTTCGACCGCCAAACCTTTCAGGGGAGCATTTGCAACCGTGTGGCACCATTTTTGAGTAAACTGCCGGAGGTCAGAATTTTGATGAAATTGTGACCCCGGGGGTTAGGGATTTTTTCAAAAAAATCTTTTTCTGCCGGTTAAGTTGTCGAGGGCTGATTTCTTGTTCTGTGATAAAAAGCCTTCTGTTTCGACCGCCAAACCTTTCAGGGGAGCATTTGCAACCGTGTGGCACCATTTTTGAGTGAATTTCCAAACGTCAGATTTTTGATGAAATTGTGACCCCGGGGGTTAGGGATTTTTTCAAGAAAATCTTTTTCTGCCGGTTAAGTTGTGGAGGGCTGATTCCCTGTCCTGTGATTAAAAGCCTTGTGTTTCGACTGCCAAACCTTTCAGGGGAGCATTTGCAAGCGTGTGGCACCATGTTTGAGTAAACTGCCGAAAGTCAGAATTTTGATGAAATTGTGACCCTGGGGGATAGGGATTTTTTCAAAAAAATCTTTTTCTGCCGGTTAAGTTGTGGAGGGCTGATATGTTGTTCTGTGATAAAAAGCCCTGTGTTTCGACCGCCAAACCATTCAGGGGAGCATTTGCAACCGTGTGGCACCATTTTTGAGTGAGTTGCCGAATGTCATATTTTGGATGAAATTGTGACCCCCGGTGCTTATGGATTTTTTCAAAAAAATCTTTTTCTGCCGGTTAAGTTGTGGAGGGCTGATTTCTTGTTCGGTGATAAAAAGCCTTCTGTTTCGACCGCCAAACCTTTCATGGGAGCATTTGGAACCGTGTGGCACCATTTTTGAGTGAGTTGCTGAATGTCATATTTTTGATGAAATTGTGACCCAGGGGCTTATGGATTTTTTCAAAAAAATCTTTTTCTGCCGGATAAGTTGTGGACGGCTGATTTCTTGTTCGGTGATAAAAAGCCTTTTGTTTCGACCGCCAAACCTTTCAGGGGAGCATTTGCAACCGTGTGCCACCATTTTTGAGTGAATTTCCAAAAGTCAGATTTTTGATGAAATTGTGACCCCGGGGGTTAGGGATTTTTTCAAAAAAATCTTTTTCTGCCGGTTAAGTTGTGGTGGGCTGATTGCCTGTCCTGTGATTTAAAGCCTTGTGTTTCGACTGCCAAACCTTTTAGGGGAGCATTTGCAACCGTGTGGCACCATTTTTGAGTGAATTTCCAAACGTCAGATTTTTGATGAAATTGTGACCCCGGGGGTTAGGGATTTTTTCAAAAAAATCTTTTTCTGCCGGTTAAGTTGTCGAGGGCTGATTTCCTGTTCTGTGATTAAAAGCCTTGTGTTTCGACCACAAAACCTTTCAGGGGAGCATTTGCAACCGTGTGGCACCATTTTTGAGTGAATTTCCAAAAGTCAAATTTTTGATAAAATTGTGACCCCGGGGGTTAGCGATTTTTTCAAAAAAATCTTTTTCTGCCGGTTAAGTTTCCGAGGGCTGATTTCTTGCTCTGGGATAAAAAGCCTCCTGTTTTGACGTCCAAACCTTTTAGGGGAGCATTTGCAACCGTGTGGCACCATTTTTGAGTGAATTGCCGAAAGTCAGATTTTTGAAGAAATTGTGACCCCGGGGGTTAGGGATTTTTTCAAAAAAAATCTTTTTCTGCCGGTTAAGTTTTCGAGGGCTGATTTCTTGTTCTATGATAAAAAGCCTTCTGTTTCGACCGCCAAACCTTTCAGGGGAGCATTTGCAACCGTGTGGCACCATTTTTGAGTGAATTTCCAAACGTCAGATTTTTGATGAAATTGTGACCCCAGGGGTTAGGGATTTTTTCAAAAAAATCTTTTTCTGCCGGTTAAGTTGTGGAGGGCTGATTCCCTGTCCTGTGATTAAAAGCCTTGTGTTTCGACCGCCAAACCTTTCAGGGGAGCATTTGCAACCGTGTGGCACCATTTTTGAGTAAACTGCCGAAAGTCAGAATTTTGATGAAATTGTGACCCCCGGGGGTTAGGGATTTTTTCAAAAAAATCTTTTTCTGCCGGTTAAGTTGTGGAGGGCTGATTTCTTGTTCTGTGATAAAAAGCCTTCTGTTTCGACCGCCAAACCTTTCATGGGAGCATTTGCAACCGTGTGGCACCATTTTTGAGTGAGTTGCCGAATGTCATATTTTTGATGAAATTGTGACCCCGGGGCTTATGGATTTTTTCAAAAAAATCTTTTTCTGCCGGTTAAGTTGTGGACGGCTGATTTCTTGTTTGGTGATAAAAAGCCTTCTGTTTCGACCGCCAAACCTTTCAGGGGAGCATTTGCAACCGTGTGGCACCATTTTTGAGTGAATTTCCAAAAGTCAGATTTTTGATGAAATTGTGACCCCGGGGGTTAGCGATTTTTTCAAAAAAATCTTTTTCTGCCGGTTAAGTTGTGGAGGGCTGATTGCCTGTCCTGTGATTTAAAGCCTTGTATTTCGACCGCCAAACCTTTCAGGGGAGCATTTGCAACCGTGTGGCACCATTTTTGAGTGAATTTCCAAACGTCAGATTTTTGATGAAACTGTGACCCCGGGGGTTAGGGATTTTTTCAAAAAAATCTTTTTCTGCCGGTTAAGTTGTGGAGGGCTGATTCCCTGTCCTGTGATTAAAAGCCTTGTGTTTCGACCGCCAAACCTTTCAGGGGAGCATTTGCAACCGTGTGGCACCATTTTTGAGTAAACTGCCGAAGGTCAGAATTTTGATGAAATTGTGACCCCGGGGGTTAGGGATTTTTTCAAAATAATCTTTTTCTGCCGGTTAAGTTGTCGAGGGCTGATTTCTTGTTCTGTGATAAAAAGCCTTCTGTTTCGACCGCCAAACCTTTCAGGGGAGCATTTGCAACCGTGTGGCACCATTTTTGAATAAACTGAAGAAAGTCAGAATTTTGATGAAATTGTAACCACGGGGGTTAGGGATTTTTTCAAAAAAATCTTTTTCTGCCGGTTAAGTTGTCGAGGGCTGATTTCTTGTTCTGTGATAAAAAGCCTTCTGTTTCGACCGCCAAACCTTTCAGGGGAGCATTTGCAACCGTGTGGCACCATTTTTGAGTGAATTGCAGAAAGTCAGATTTTTGATGAAATTGTGACCCCGGGGGTTAGGGATTTTTTCAAAAAAATCTTTTTCTGCCGGTTAAGTTTTCGAGGGCTGATTTCTTGTTCTGTGATAAAAAGCCTTCTGTTTCGACCGCCAAACCTTTCAGGGGAGCATTTGCAACCGTGTGGCACCATTTTTGAGTGAATTTCCAAAAGTCAGATTTTTGATGAAATTGTGACCCCGGGGGTTAGGGATTTTTTCAAAAAAAATTTTTTCTGCCGGTTAAGTTGTGGAGGGCTGATTCCCTGTCCTGTGATTAAAAGCCTTGTGTTCGACCGCCAAACCTTTCAGGGGAGCATTCGCAAACGTTTGGCACCATTTTTGAGTGAATTTCCAAAAGTCAGATTTTTGATGAAATTGTGACCCCCGGGGTTAGGGATTTTTTCAAAAAAATCTTTTTCTGCCAGTTAAGTTGTGGAGGGCTGATTCCCTGTCCTGTGATTAAAAGCCTTGTGTTTCGACCACCAAACCTTTCAGGGGAGCATTTGCAACCGTGTGGCACCATTTTTGAGTGAATTTCCAAAAGTCAGATTTTTGATGAAATTGTGACCCCGGGGGTTAGAGATTTTTTCAAAAAAATCTTTTTCTGCCGGTTCAGTTGTGGAGGGCTGATTCCCTGTCCTGTGATTAAAAGCCTTGTGTTTCGACCGCCAAACCTTTCAGGAGAACATTTGCAACTGTGTGGCACCATTTTTCAGTGAGTTGCCGAATGTCATATTTTTGATGAAATTGTGACCCCTGGGGTTAGGGATTTTTTCAAAAAAATCTTTTTCTGCCGGTTAAGTTGTCGAGAGCTGATTTCTTGTTCTGTGATAAAAAGCCTTCTCTTTCGGCCGGCAAACCTTTCAGGGGAGCATTTGCAAACGTTTGGCACCATTTTTGAGTGAATTGCTGAAAGTCAGATTTTTGATGAAATTGTGACCCCGGGGGTTAGGGATTTTTTCCAAAAAATCTTTTTCTGCCGGTTAAGTTGTCGAGGGCTGATTCCCAGTCCTGTGATTTAAAGCCTTGTGTTTCGACCGCCAAACCTTTCAGGGAGCATTTGCAACCGTGTGGCACCATTTTTGAGTGAATATCCAAAAGTCAGATTTTTGATGAAATTGTGACCCCGGGGGTTAGCGATTTTTTCAAAAAAATCTTTTTCTGCCAGTTAAGTTTTCGAGGGCTGATTCCCAGTCCTGTGATTTAAAGCCTTGTGTTTCGACCGCCAAACCTTTCAGGGAGCATTTGCAACCGTGAGGCACCATTTTTGAGTGAATTTCCAAAAGTCAGATTTTTGATGAAATTGTGACCCCGGGGGTTAGCGATTCTTTCAAAAAAATCTTTTTCTGCCAGTTAAGTTTTCGAGGGCTGATTTCTTGTTCTGTCATAAAAAGCCTTGTGTTTCGACCGCCAAACCTTTCAGGCCAGCATTTGCAACCGTGTGTCACCATTTTTGAGTGAATTTCCAAATGTCAGATTTTTGATGAAATTGTGACCCCAGGGGTTAGGGATTTTTTCAAACAAATCTTTTTCTGCCGGTAAAGTTGTGGAGGGCTGATTTCTTGTTCGGTGATAAAAAACCCTTCTGTTTCGACCGCCAAACCTTTCAGGGGAGCATTTGCAACCGTGTGGCACCATTTTTGAGTAAACTGCCGAAAGTCAGAATTTTGATGAAATTCTGACCCCGGGGCTTATGGATTTTTTCAAAAAAATCTTTTTCTGCCGGTTAAGTTGTCGAGGGCTGATTTCTTGTTCTGTGATAAAAACCTTCTGTTTCGACCGCCAAACATTTTTGGGGAGCATTTGCAACCGTGTGGCACCATTTTTGAGTGAATTGCCGAAAGTCAGATTTTTGATGAAATTGTGACCCCGGGCGTTAGCGATTTTTTCAAAAAAATCTTTTTCTGTCGGTTAAGGTGTGGAGGGCTGATTCCCTGTCCTGTGATTAAAAGCCTTGTGTTTCGACCGCCAAACCTTTCAGGGGAGCATTTGCAACCGTGTGGCACCATTTTTGAGTGAATTTCCAAACGTCAGATTTTTGATGAAATTGTGACCCCGGGGGTTAGGGATTTTTTCAAAAAAATCTTTTTCTGCCGGTTAAGTTGTGGAGGGCTGATTCCCTGTCCTGTGATTAAAAGCCTTGTGTTTCGACTGCCAAACCTTTCAGGGGAGCATTTGCAACCGTGTGGCACCATCTTTGAGTGAGTTGCCAAAAGTCAGATTTTTGATGAAATTGTGACCCCGGGGATTAGGGATTTTTTCAAAAAAATCTTTTTCTGCGGGTTAAGTTGTCGAGGGCTGATTTCTTGTTCAGTGATAAAAAGCCTTCTGTTTCGACCGCCAAACCTTTCAGGGGAGCATTTGCAACCGTGTGGCACCATTTTTGAATAAACTGCCGGAAGTCAGAATTTTGATGAAATTGTGACCACGGGGGTTAGAGATTTTTTCAAAAAAATCTTTTTCTGCCGGTTAAGTTGTCGAGGGCTGATTTCTTGTTCTGTGATAAAAAGCCTTCTGTTTCGACCGCCAAACCTTTCAGGGGAGCATTTGCAACAGTGTGGCACCATTTTTGAGTGAATTGCAGAAAGTCAGATTTTTGAAGAAATTATGACCCCGGGGGTTAGGGATTATTTCAAAAAAACCTTTTTCTGCCGGTTAAGTTGTCGAGGGCTGATTTCCTGTTCTGTGATTAAAAGCCTTGTGTTTCGACCGCAAAACCTTCCAGGGGAGCATTTGCAACCGTGTGGCACCATTTTTGAGTGAATTTCCAAAAGTCAAATTTTTGATAAAATTGTGACCCCGGGGGTTAGCGATTTTTTCAAAAAAATCTTTTTCTGCCGGTTAAGTTTTCGAGGGCTGATTTCTTATTCTGTGATAAAAAGCCGTCTGTTTCGACCGCCAAACCTTTCATGGGAGCATTTGCAACCGTGTGGCACCATTTTTGAGTGAGTTGCCGAATGTCATATTTTTGATAAAATTGTGACCCCGGGGGTTAGGGATTTTTTCCAAAATATCTTTTTCTGCCGGTTAAGTTGTCGAGGGCTGATTTCTTGTTCTGTGATAAAAAGCCTCCTGTTTTGACGTCCAAACCTTTCAGGGGAGCATTTGCAACCGTGTGGCACCATTTTTGAGTGAATTGCCGAAAGTTAGATTTTTGATGAAATTGTGACCCCGGGGGTTAGGGATTTTTTCAAAAAAATCTTTTTCTGCCGGTTAAGTTTTCGAGGGCTGATTCCCTGTCCTGTGATTAAAAGCCTTGTGTTTCTACCGCCAACCTTTCATGGGAGCATTTTGAACCGTGTGGCACCATTTTTGAGTGAGTTGCTGAATGTCATATTTTTGATGAAATTTTGACCCCGGGGCTTATGGATTTTTTCAAAAAAATCTTTTTCTGCCGGTTAAGTTGTGGACGGCTGATTTCTTGTTCTGTGATAAAAAGCCGTCTGTTTCGACCGCCAAACCTTTCATGGGAGCATTTGCAACCGTGTGGCACCATTTTTGAGTGAGTTGCCGAATGTCATATTTTTGATGAAATTGTGACCCCGGGGGTTAGGGATTTTTTCAAAAAAATCTTTTTCTGCCAGTTAAGTTTTTGAGGGCTGATATGTTGTTCTGTGATAAAAAGCCCTGTGTTTCGACCGCCAAACCTTTCAGGGGAGCATTTGCAACCGTGTGGCACCATTTTTGAGTGAATTGCCAAAAGTCATATTTTTGATGAAATTGTGACCCGGGGGCTTATGGATTTTTTCAAAAAAAAATCTTTTTCTGCCGGTTAAGTTGTGGGGGGCTGATTTCTTGTTCTGTGATAAAAAGCCTTGTGTTTCGACCGCCAAACCTTTCAGGGGAGCATTTGCAACCGTGTGGCACCATTTTTGAGTGAATTTCCAAAAGTCAGATTTTTGATAAAATTGTGACCCCGGGGGTTAGCGATTTTTTCAAAAAAATCTTTTCCTGCCAGTTAAGTTTTCGAGGGCAGATTTCTTGTTCTGTGATAAAAAGCCTTCTGTTTCGACCGCCAAACCTTTCAGGGGAGCATTTGCAAGCGTGTGGCACCATTTTTGAATAAACTGCCGAAAGTCAGAATTTTGATGAAATTGTGACCCTGGGGGATAGGGATTTTTTCAAAAAAATCTTTTTCTGCGGGTTAAGTTGTCGAGGGCTGATTTCTTGTTCTGTGATAAAAAGCCTTCTGTTTCGACCGCCAAACCTTTCAGGGGCGCATTTGCAACTGTGTGGCACCATTTTTGAGTGAGTTGCCGAATGTCATATTTTGGATGAAATTGTGACCCCCGGTGCTTATGGATTTTTTCAAAAAAATCTTTTTCTGCCGGTTAAGTTGTGGAGTGCTGATATGTTGTTCTGTGATAAAAAGCCCTGTGTTTCGACCGCCAAACCATTCAGGGGAGCATTTGCAACCGTGTGGCACCATTTTTGAGTGAAATGCCAAAAGTCAGATTTTTGATGAAATTGTGACCCCGGGGGTTAGGGTTTTTTTCAAAAAAATCTTCTTCTGCCGGTTAAGTTGTCGAGGGCTGATTTCTTGTTCTTTGATAAAAAGCCTTCTGTTTCGACCGCCAAACCTTTCAGGGGCGCATTTGCAACTGTGTGGCACCATTTTTGAGTGAGTTGCCGAATGTCATATTTTGGATGAAAGTGTGACCCCCGGTGCTTATGGATTTTTTCAAAAAAATCTTTTTCTGCCGGTTAAGTTGTGGAGGGCTGATTTCTTGTTCGGTGATAAAAAGCCTTCTGTTTCGACCGCCAAACCTTTCAGGGGAGCATTTGCAACCGTGTGGCACCATTTTTGAGTGAGTTGCTGAATGTCATATTTTTGATGAAATTGTAACCCAGGGGCTTATGGATTTTTTCAAAAAAATCTTTTTCTGCCGGATAAGTTGTGGACGGCTGATTTCTTGTTCGGTGATAAAAAACCCTTCTGTTTCGACCGCCAAACCTTTCAGGGGAGCATTTGCAACCGTGTGGCACCATTTTTGAGTAAACTGCCGAAAGTCAGAATTTTGATGAAATTGTTACCCCGGGGCTTATGGATTTTTTCAAAAAAATCTTTTTCTGCCGGTTAAATTGTCAAGGGCTGATTTCTTGTTCTGTGATAAAAACCTTCTGTTTCGACCGCCAAACATTTTTGGGGAGCATTTGCAACCGTGTGGCACCATTTTTGAGTGAATTTCCAAAAGTCAGATTTTTGATAAAATTTTGACCCCGGGGGTTAGCGATTTTTTCAAAAAAATCTTTTTCTGCCGGTTAAGTTTTCGAGGGCTGATTTCTTTTTCTGTGATAAAAAGCCGTCTGTTTCGACCGCCAAACCTTTCATGGGAGCATTTGCAACCGTGTGGCACCATTTTTGAGTGAGTTGCCGAATGTCATATTTTTGATGAAATTGTGACCCCGGGGGTTAGGGATTTTTTCAAAAAAATCTTTTTCTGCCAGTTAAGTTTTTGAGGGCTGATATGTTGTTCTGTGATAAAAAGCCCTGTGTTTCGACCGCCAAACCTTTCAGGGGAGCATTTGCAACCGTGTGGCACCATTTTTGAGTGAAATGCCAAAAGTCAGATTTTTGATGAAATTGTGACCCCGGGGGTTAGGGTTTTTTTCAAAAAAATCTTCTTCTGCCGGTTAAGTTGTCGAGGGCTGATTTCTTGTTCTTTGATAAAAAGCCTTCTGTTTCGACCGCCAAACCTTTCAGGGGCGCATTTGCAACTGTGTGGCACCATTTTTGAGTGAGTTGCCGAATGTCATATTTTGGATGAAAGTGTGACCCCCGGTGCTTATGGATTTTTTCAAAAAAATCTTTTTCTGCCGGTTAAGTTGTGGAGGGCTGATTTCTTGTTCGGTGATAAAAAGCCTTCTGTTTCGACCGCCAAACCTTTCAGGGGAGCATTTGCAACCGTGTGGCACCATTTTTGAGTGAGTTGCTGAATGTCATATTTTTGATGAAATTGTAACCCAGGGGCTTATGGATTTTTTCAAAAAAATCTTTTTCTGCCGGATAAGTTGTGGACGGCTGATTTCTTGTTCGGTGATAAAAAACCCTTCTGTTTCGACCGCCAAACCTTTCAGGGGAGCATTTGCAACCGTGTGGCACCATTTTTGAGTAAACTGCCGAAAGTCAGAATTTTGATGAAATTGTTACCCCGGGGCTTATGGATTTTTTCAAAAAAATCTTTTTCTGCCGGTTAAATTGTCAAGGGCTGATTTCTTGTTCTGTGATAAAAACCTTCTGTTTCGACCGCCAAACATTTTTGGGGAGCATTTGCAACCGTGTGGCACCATTTTTGAGTGAATTTCCAAAAGTCAGATTTTTGATAAAATTTTGACCCCGGGGGTTAGCGATTTTTTCAAAAAAATCTTTTTCTGCCGGTTAAGTTTTCGAGGGCTGATTTCTTTTTCTGTGATAAAAAGCCGTCTGTTTCGACCGCCAAACCTTTCATGGGAGCATTTGCAACCGTGTGGCACCATTTTTGAGTGAGTTGCCGAATGTCATATTTTTGATGAAATTGTGACCCCGGGGGTTAGGGATTTTTTCAAAAAAATCTTTTTCTGCCAGTTAAGTTTTTGAGGGCTGATATGTTGTTCTGTGATAAAAAGCCCTGTGTTTCGACCGCCAAACCTTTCAGGGGAGCATTTGCAACCGTGTGGCACCATTTTTGAATAAACTGCCGAAAGTCAGAATTTTGATAAAATTGTGACCCCGGGGGTTAGGGATTTTTTCCAAAATATCTTTTTCTGCCGGTTAAGTTGTCGAGGGCTGATTTCTTGTTCTGTGATAAAAAGCCTCCTGTTTTGACGTCCAAACCTTTCAGGGGAGCATTTGCAACCGTGTGGCACCATTTTTGAGTGAATTGCCGAAAGTTAGATTTTTGAAGAAATTGTGACCCCGGGGGTTAGGGATTTTTTCAAAAAAATCTTTTTCTGCCGGTTAAGTTTTCGAGGGCTGATTTCTTGTTCTATGATAAAAAGCCTTCTGTTTCGACCGCCAACCTTTCATGGGAGCATTTGCAACCGTGTGGCACCATTTTTGAGTGAGTTGCCGAATGTCATATTTTTGATAAAATTGTGACCCCGGGGGTTAGGGATTTTTTCCAAAATATCTTTTTCTGCCGGTTAAGTTGTCGAGGGCTGATTTCTTGTTCTGTGATAAAAAGCCTCCTGTTTTGACGTCCAAACCTTTCAGGGGAGCATTTGCAACCGTGTGGCACCATTTTTGAGTGAATTGCCGAAAGTTAGATTTTTGATGAAATTGTGACCCCGGGGGTTAGGGATTTTTTCAAAAAAATCTTTTTCTGCCGGTTAAGTTTTCGAGGGCTGATTCCCTGTCCTGTGATTAAAAGCCTTGTGTTTCTACCGCCAACCTTTCATGGGAGCATTTTGAACCGTGTGGCACCATTTTTGAGTGAGTTGCTGAATGTCATATTTTTGATGAAATTTTGACCCCGGGGCTTATGGATTTTTTCAAAAAAATCTTTTTCTGCCGGTTAAGTTGTGGACGGCTGATTTCTTGTTCTGTGATAAAAAGCCGTCTGTTTCGACCGCCAAACCTTTCATGGGAGCATTTGCAACCGTGTGGCACCATTTTTGAGTGAGTTGCCGAATGTCATATTTTTGATGAAATTGTGACCCCGGGGGTTAGGGATTTTTTCAAAAAAATCTTTTTCTGCCAGTTAAGTTTTTGAGGGCTGATATGTTGTTCTGTGATAAAAAGCCCTGTGTTTCGACCGCCAAACCTTTCAGGGGAGCATTTGCAACCGTGTGGCACCATTTTTGAGTGAATTGCCAAAAGTCATATTTTTGATGAAATTGTGACCCGGGGGCTTATGGATTTTTTCAAAAAAAAATCTTTTTCTGCCGGTTAAGTTGTGGGGGGCTGATTTCTTGTTCTGTGATAAAAAGCCTTGTGTTTCGACCGCCAAACCTTTCAGGGGAGCATTTGCAACCGTGTGGCACCATTTTTGAGTGAATTTCCAAAAGTCAGATTTTTGATAAAATTGTGACCCCGGGGGTTAGCGATTTTTTCAAAAAAATCTTTTCCTGCCAGTTAAGTTTTCGAGGGCAGATTTCTTGTTCTGTGATAAAAAGCCTTCTGTTTCGACCGCCAAACCTTTCAGGGGAGCATTTGCAAGCGTGTGGCACCATTTTTGAATAAACTGCCGAAAGTCAGAATTTTGATGAAATTGTGACCCTGGGGGATAGGGATTTTTTCAAAAAAATCTTTTTCTGCGGGTTAAGTTGTCGAGGGCTGATTTCTTGTTCTGTGATAAAAAGCCTTCTGTTTCGACCGCCAAACCTTTCAGGGGCGCATTTGCAACTGTGTGGCACCATTTTTGAGTGAGTTGCCGAATGTCATATTTTGGATGAAATTGTGACCCCCGGTGCTTATGGATTTTTTCAAAAAAATCTTTTTCTGCCGGTTAAGTTGTGGAGTGCTGATATGTTGTTCTGTGATAAAAAGCCCTGTGTTTCGACCGCCAAACCATTCAGGGGAGCATTTGCAACCGTGTGGCACCATTTTTGAGTGAAATGCCAAAAGTCAGATTTTTGATGAAATTGTGACCCCGGGGGTTAGGGATTTTTTCAAAAAAATCTTCTTCTGCCGGTTAAGTTGTCGAGGGCTGATTTCTTGTTCTTTGATAAAAAGCCTTCTGTTTCGACCGCCAAACCTTTCAGGGGCGCATTTGCAACTGTGTGGCACCATTTTTGAGTGAGTTGCCGAATGTCATATTTTGGATGAAAGTGTGACCCCCGGTGCTTATGGATTTTTTCAAAAAAATCTTTTTCTGCCGGTTAAGTTGTGGAGGGCTGATTTCTTGTTCGGTGATAAAAAGCCTTCTGTTTCGACCGCCAAACCTTTCAGGGGAGCATTTGCAACCGTGTGGCACCATTTTTGAGTGAGTTGCTGAATGTCATATTTTTGATGAAATTGTAACCCAGGGGGTTAGCGATTTTTTCAAAAAAATCTTTTCCTGCCAGTTAAGTTTTCGAGGGCAGATTTCTTGTTCTGTGATAAAAAGCCTTCTGTTTCGACCGCCAAACCTTTCAGGGGAGCATTTGCAAGCGTGTGGCACCATTTTTGAATAAACTGCCGAAAGTCAGAATTTTGATGAAATTGTGACCCTGGGGGATAGGGATTTTTTCAAAAAAATCTTTTTCTGCGGGTTAAGTTGTCGAGGGCTGATTTCTTGTTCTGTGATAAAAAGCCTTCTGTTTCGACCGCCAAACCTTTCAGGGGCGCATTTGCAACTGTGTGGCACCATTTTTGAGTGAGTTGCCGAATGTCATATTTTGGATGAAATTGTGACCCCCGGTGCTTATGGATTTTTTCAAAAAAATCTTTTTCTGCCGGTTAAGTTGTGGAGTGCTGATATGTTGTTCTGTGATAAAAAGCCCTGTGTTTCGACCGCCAAACCATTCAGGGGAGCATTTGCAACCGTGTGGCACCATTTTTGAGTGAAATGCCAAAAGTCAGATTTTTGATGAAATTGTGACCCCGGGGGTTAGGGATTTTTTCAAAAAAATCTTCTTCTGCCGGTTAAGTTGTCGAGGGCTGATTTCTTGTTCTTTGATAAAAAGCCTTCTGTTTCGACCGCCAAACCTTTCAGGGGCGCATTTGCAACTGTGTGGCACCATTTTTGAGTGAGTTGCCGAATGTCATATTTTGGATGAAAGTGTGACCCCCGGTGCTTATGGATTTTTTCAAAAAAATCTTTTTCTGCCGGTTAAGTTGTGGAGGGCTGATTTCTTGTTCGGTGATAAAAAGCCTTCTGTTTCGACCGCCAAACCTTTCAGGGGAGCATTTGCAACCGTGTGGCACCATTTTTGAGTGAGTTGCTGAATGTCATATTTTTGATGAAATTGTAACCCAGGGGCTTATGGATTTTTTCAAAAAAATCTTTTTCTGCCGGATAAGTTGTGGACGGCTGATTTCTTGTTCGGTGATAAAAAACCCTTCTGTTTCGACCGCCAAACCTTTCAGGGGAGCATTTGCAACCGTGTGGCACCATTTTTGAGTAAACTGCCGAAAGTCAGAATTTTGATGAAATTGTTACCCCGGGGCTTATGGATTTTTTCAAAAAAATCTTTTTCTGCCGGTTAAATTGTCAAGGGCTGATTTCTTGTTCTGTGATAAAAACCTTCTGTTTCGACCGCCAAACATTTTTGGGGAGCATTTGCAACCGTGTGGCACCATTTTTGAGTGAATTTCCAAAAGTCAGATTTTTGATAAAATTTTGACCCCGGGGGTTAGCGATTTTTTCAAAAAAATCTTTTTCTGCCGGTTAAGTTTTCGAGGGCTGATTTCTTTTTCTGTGATAAAAAGCCGTCTGTTTCGACCGCCAAACCTTTCATGGGAGCATTTGCAACCGTGTGGCACCATTTTTGAGTGAGTTGCCGAATGTCATATTTTTGATGAAATTG
The DNA here is from genome assembly GCF_964234715.1 of Podarcis melisellensis. NCBI lineage: Eukaryota > Metazoa > Chordata > Lepidosauria > Squamata > Lacertidae > Podarcis > Podarcis melisellensis. The sequence continues at coordinate 10,705,527 of NC_138542.1, forward strand.
TGACCCCGGGGGTTAGGGATTTTTTCAAAAAAATCTTTTTCTGCCAGTTAAGTTTTTGAGGGCTGATATGTTGTTCTGTGATAAAAAGCCCTGTGTTTCGACCGCCAAACCTTTCAGGGGAGCATTTGCAACCGTGTGGCACCATTTTTGAATAAACTGCCGAAAGTCAGAATTTTGATAAAATTGTGACCCCGGGGGTTAGGGATTTTTTCCAAAATATCTTTTTCTGCCGGTTAAGTTGTCGAGGGCTGATTTCTTGTTCTGTGATAAAAAGCCTCCTGTTTTGACGTCCAAACCTTTCAGGGGAGCATTTGCAACCGTGTGGCACCATTTTTGAGTGAATTGCCGAAAGTTAGATTTTTGAAGAAATTGTGACCCCGGGGGTTAGGGATTTTTTCAAAAAAATCTTTTTCTGCCGGTTAAGTTTTCGAGGGCTGATTTCTTGTTCTATGATAAAAAGCCTTCTGTTTCGACCGCCAACCTTTCATGGGAGCATTTTGAACCGTGTGGCACCATTTTTGAGTGAGTTGCCGAATGCCATATTTTTGATGAAATTGTGACCCCGGGGCTTATGGATTTTTTCAAAAAAAATTTTTTCTGCAGGTTAAGTTGTGGAGGGCTGATTTCTTGTTCTGTGATAAAAAGCCTTCTGTTTCGACCGCCAAACCTTTCAGGGGAGCATTTGCAACCGTGTGGCACCATTTTTGAGTGAATTTCCAAACGTCAGATTTTTGATGAAATTGTGACCCCAGGGGTTAGGGATTTTTTCAAAAAAATCTTTTTCTGCCGGTTAAGTTGTGGAGGGCTGATTCCCTGTCCTGTGATTAAAAGCCTTGTGTTTCGACCGCCAAACCTTTCAGGGGAGCATTTGCAACCGTGTGGCACCATTTTTGAGTGAGTTGCTGAATGTCATATTTTTGATGAAATTTTGACCCCGGGGCTTATGGATTTTTTCAAAAAAATCTTTTTCTGCCGGTTAAGTTGTGGACGGCTGATTTCTTGTTCGGTGATAAAAAGCCTTCTGTTTCGACTGCCAAACCTTTCAGGGGAGCATTTGCAACCGTGTGGCACCAGTTTTGAGTGAATTTCCAAAAGTCAGATTTTTGATGAAATTGTGACCCCGGGGCTTATGGATTTTTTCAAAAAAAATTTTTTTCTGCCGGTTAAGTTGTGGACGGCTGATTTCTTGTTCGGTGATAAAAAGCCTTCTGTTTCGACTGCCAAACCTTTCAGGGGAGCATTTGCAACCGTGTGGCACCAGTTTGATTGAATTTCCAAACGTCAGATTTTTGATGAAATTGTGACCCCGGGGGTTAGGGATTTTTTCAAAAAAATCTTTTTCTGCCGGTTAAGTTGTGGAGGGCTGATTTCTTGTTCTGTGATAAAAAGCCTTCTGTTTCGCCCGCCAAACCTTTCAGGGGAGCATTTGCAACCATGTGGCACCATTTTTGAGTGAATTGCCAAAAGTCATATTTTTGATGAAATTGTGACCCCGGGGCTTATGGATTTTTTCAAAAAAAATCTTTTTCTGCCGGTTAAGTTGTGGGGGGCTGATTTCTTGTTCTGTGATAAAAAGCCTTGTGTTTCGACCGCCAAACCTTTCAGGGGAGCATTTGCAACCGTGTGGCACCATTTTTGAGTGAATTTCCAAAAGTCAGATTTTTTATAAAATTGTGACCCCGGGGCTTATGGATTTTTTCAAAAAAATCTTTTTCTGCCGTTTAAGTTTTCGAGAGCTGATTTCTTGTTCTTTGATAAAAAGCCTTCTGTTTCGACTGCCAAACCTTTCAGGGGCGCATTTGCAACTGTGTGGCACCATTTTTGAGTGAGTTGCCGAATGTCATATTTTGGATGAAATTGTGACCCCCGGTGCTTATGGATTTTTTCAAAAAAATCTTTTTCTGCCGGTTAAGTTGTGGAGGGCTGATTTCTTGTTCGGTGATAAAAAGCCTTCTGTTTCTACCGCCAAACCTTTCAGGGGAGCATTTGCAACCGTGTGGCACCATTTTTGAGTGAATTTCCAAAAGTCAGATTTTTGATAAAATTGTGACCCCGGGGGTTAGCGATTTTTTCAAAAAAATCTTTTCCTGCCAGTTAAGTTTTCGAGGGCAGATTTCTTGTTCTGTGATAAAAAGCCTTCTGTTTCGACCGCCAAACCTTTCATGGGAGCATTTGCTACCGTGTGGCACCATTTTTGAATGAGTTGCTGAATGTCATATTTTTGATGAAATTGTGACCCAGGGGCTTATGGATTTTTTTAAAAAAAATTTTTTCTGCCGGTTAAGTTGTGGACGGCTGATTTCTTGTTCGGTGATAAAAAGCCTTCTGTTTCGACCGCCAAACCTTTCAGGGGAGCATTTGCAACCGTGTGGCACCATTTTTGAGTGAATTTCCAAACGTCAGATTTTTGATGAAATTGTGACCCCAGGGGTTAGGGATTTTTTCAAAAAAATCTTTTTCTGCCGGTTAAGTTGTGGAGGGCTGATTCCCTGTCCTGTGATTAAAAGCCTTGTGTTTCGACCGCCAAACCTTTCAGGGGAGCATTTGCAACCGTGTGGCACCATTTTTGAGTAAACTGCCGAAAGTCAGAATTTTGATGAAATTGTGACCCCCGGGGCTTATGGATTTTTTCAAAAAAATCTTTTTCTGCCGGTTAAGTTGTGGAGGGCTGATTTCTTGTTCTGTGATAAAAAGCCTTCTGTTTCGACCGCCAAACCTTTCATGGGAGCATTTGCAACCGTGTGGCACCATTTTTGAGTGAGTTGCTGAATGTCATATTTTTGATGAAATTGTGACCCCGGGGCTTATGGATTTTTTCAAAAAAATCTTTTTCTGCCGGTTAAGTTGTGGAGGGCTGATTTCTGGTTCGGTGATAAAAAGCCTTCTGTTTCGACCGCCAAACCTTTCAGGGGAGCATTTGCAACCGTGTGGCACCATTTTTGAGTGAATTTCCAAAAGTCAGATTTTTGATGAAATTGTGACCCCGGGGGTTAGCGATTTTTTCAAAAAAATCTTTTTCTGCCGGTTAAGTTGTCGAGGGCTGATTTCTTGTTCTGTGATAAAAAGCCTTCTGTTTCGACCGCCAAACCTTTCAGGGGAGCATTTGCAACCGTGTGGCACCATTTTTGAATAAACTGAAGAAAGTCAGAATTTTGATGAAATTGTGACCACGGGGGTTAGGGATTTTTTCAAAAAAATCTTTTTCTGCCGGTTAAGTTGTCGAGGGCTGATTTCTTGTTCTGTGATAAAAAGCCTTCTGTTTCGACCGCCAAACCTTTCAGGGGAGCATTTGCAACCGTGTGGCACCATTTTTGAGTGAATTGCAGAAAGTCAGATTTTTGATGAAATTGTGACCCCGGGGGTTAACGATTTTTTCAAAAAAATCTTTTTCTGCCGGTTAAGTTTTCGAGGGCTGATTTCTTGTTTGTGTGATAAAAAGCCTTCTGTTTCGACCACCAAACCTTTCATGGGAGCATTTGCAACCGTGTGGCACCATTTTTGAGTGAGTTGCCGAATGTCATATTTTTGATGAAATTGTGACCCCGGGGCTTATGGATTTTTTCAAAAAAATCTTTTTCTGCCGGTTAAGTTGTGGAGGGCTGATTTCTTGTTCGGTGATAAAAAGCCTTCTGTTTCGACCGCCAAACCTGTCAGGGGAGCATTTGCAACCGTGTGGCACCATTTTTGAGTGAATTTCCAAAAGTCAGATTTTTGATGAAATTGTGACCCCGGGGTTTAGGGATTTTTTCAAAAAAATCTTTTTCTGCCAGTTAAGTTGTGGAGGGCTGATTCCCTTTCCTGTGATTAAAAGCCTTGTGTTTCGACCACCAAACCTTTCAGGGGAGCATTTGCAACCGTGTGGCACCATTTTTGAGTGAATTTCCAAAAGTCAGATTTTTGATGAAATTGTGACTCCGGGGGTTAGGGATTATTTCAAAAAAATCTTTTTCTGCCGGTTAAGTTGTGGAGGGCTGATTTCTTGTTCGGTGATAAAAAGCCTTCTGTTTCGACCGCCAAACCTTTCAGGGGAGCATTTGCAACCGTGTGGCACCATTTTTGAGTGAATTTCCAAAAGTCAGATTTTTGATGAAATTGTGACCCCGGGGGTTAGGGATTTTTTTTAAAAAAATCATTTTCTGCCGGTTAAGTTGTCGAGGGCTCATTTCTTGTTCTGTGATAAAAAGCCTTCTGTTTCGCCCGCCAAACCTTTCAGGGGAGCATTTGCAACCGTCTGGCGCCATTTTTGAATAAACTGCCGAAAGTCAGATTTTTGATGAAAGTGTGACCCTGGGGGTTAGGGATTTGTTCAAAAAAATCTTTTTCTGCCGGTTAAGTTGTCATTTTTGAGTGAATTGCCGAAAGTCAGATTTTTGATGAAATTGTGACCCCGGGGCTTTGGGATTTTTTTTAAAAAAAAATTTTCTGTCGGTGAAGTTGTGGATGGCTGATTTCTTGTTCTGTGATAAAAAGCCTTCTGTTTCGACCGCCAAAGCTTTCAGGGGCGCATTTGCAACCGTGAGGCACTATTTTTGAGTGAACTGCCGAAAGTCCGATTTCTGATGAAATTGTGACCCCGGGGCTTAGGGGTTTTATAAAATAAATAAATAAATCTGTCGGTTAAGTTGTTTAGGGCTGATTTCTTGTTCTGTGATAAAAAGCCTTCTTTTTCGACCGCCAAAGCTTTCAGGGGAGCATTTGCAATCGTGTAGCACCATTTTTGAGTGAATTGCCGAAAGTCAGATTTTTGATGAAATTGTGGCCCCGGGGGTTAGGGATTTATTCAAAAAAATCTTTTTCTGCCGGTTAAGTTGTGGAGGGCTGATTTCTTGTTCTGTGATAAAAAGCCTTCTGTTTCGACCGCCAAACATTTCAGGAGAGAATTTTCAACTGTGTGGCAACATTTTTGAGTGAATTGCCGAAAGTCAGATTTTTGATGAAATTGTGACCCCGGGGCTTAGGGATTTTTTCCAAAAAATCTTTTTCTGTTGGTTAAGTTCTCAAGGGCTGATTTCTTGTTCACTGATAAAAAGCCTTCTGTTTTGACGGCCAAACCTTTAGGGGAGCATTTGCAAAGCTGTGCAACCATCTTGGAGTGAATTGCGGAAAGTCAGATTTTTGATGAAATTGTGACCCCGGGGATTAAGGTTTTTTTTTTTTAAAAAAAAATATTCTGTCAGTGAAGTTGTCATGGGCTGATTTCTTGTTCTGTGATAAAATGCCTTCTGTTTCGACCGCCAAACCTTTCAGGGGAGCATTTGCAACCGTGAGGCACCATTTTTGATTGAATTGCCGAAAGTCAGATTTTCGATGAAATTGTGATCCCGGGGCTTAGGAATTTTTTTCAAAAAAAAAAAATTTCTGCTGGTTAAGTTGTCGACTCTGATTTGTTTGCCTGTGATAAAAAGCCTTCTGTTTCGACCGCCAAACCTTTCAGGCGAGCATTTGCAACTGCTTGTCAACAGTATTGAGTGAATTGCCGAAAGTCAGATTTTTGATTAAATTGTGACCCCAGGGCTTAGGGATTTTTTCAAAAAAATATTTCACTGCCGGTTAAGTTGTCAAGGGCTGATTTCCTGTCCTGTGATAAAAATCCTTCTGTTTCGACCGCCAAACCTTTCAGGGGAGCATTTGCAACCGTGAGGCACCATTTTTGAGTGAATTGCCGAAAGTCAGATTTTTGATGAAATTGTGACCCCGGGGATAGCATTTTTTTTTTTTAAAAAAAAAATTTCTGTCAGTGAAGTTGTCGAGGGCTGATTCCCTGTCCTGTGATTAAAAGCCTTGTGTTTCGACCGCCAAAACTTTCAGGGGAGCATTCGCAAACGTTTGGCACCATTTTTGAGTGAATTTCCAAAAGTCAGATTTTTGATGAAATTGTGACCCCGGGGGTTAGGGATTTTTTCAAAAAAATCTTTTTCTGCCAGTTAAGTTGTGGAGGGCTGATTCCCTTTCCTGTGATTAAAAGCCTTGTGTTTCGACCACCAAACCTTTCAGGGGAGCATTTGCAACCGTGTGGCACCATTTTTGAGTGAATTTCCAAAAGTCAGATTTTTGATGAAATTGTGACCCCGGGGGTTAGGGATCTTTTCAAAAAAATCTTTTTCTGCCGGTTCAGTTGTGGAGGGCTGATTCCCTGTCCTGTGATTAAAAGCCTTGTGTTTCGACCGCCAAACCTTTCAGGAGAACATTTGCAACTGTGTGGCACCATTTTTGAGTGAGTTGCTGAATGTCATATTTTTGATGAAATTGTGACCCCGGGGGTTGGGGATTTTTTCAAAAAAATCTTTTTCTGCCGGTTAAGTTGTCGAGGGCTGATTTCTTGTTCTGTGATAAAAAGCCTTCTCTTTCGGCCGCCAAACCTTTCAGGGGAGCATTTGCAAACGTTTGGCACCATTTTTGAGTGAATTGCTGAAAGTCAGATTTTTGATGAAATTGTGACCCCGGGGGTTAGGGATTTTTTCAAAAAATCTTTTTCTGCCGGTTAAGTTGTCGAGGGCTGATTCCCTGTCCTTTGATTTAAAGCCTTGTGTTTCGACCGCCAAACCTTTCAGGGAGCATTTGCAACCGTGTGGCACCATTTTTGAGTGAATTTCCAAACGTCAGATTTTTGATGAAATTGTGACCCCGGGGGTTAGCGATTTTTTCAAAAAAATCTTTTTCTGCCAGTTAAGTTTTCGAGGGCTGATTTCTTGTTCTGTCATAAAAAGCCTTGTGTTTCGACCGCCAAACCTTTCAGGCCAGCATTTGCAACCGTGTGGCACCATTTTTGAGTGAATTTCCAAATGTCAGATTTTTGATGAAATTGTGACCCCTGGGGTTAGGGATTTTTTCAAACAAATCTTTTTCTGCCGGTAAAGTTGTGGAGGGCTGATTTCTTGTTCGGTGATAAAAAACCCTTCTGTTTCGACCGCCAAACCTTTCAGGGGAGCATTTGCAACCGTGTGGCACCATTTTTGAGTAAACTGCCGAAAGTCAGAATTTTGATGAAATTGTGACCCCGGGGCTTATGGATTTTTTCAAAAAAATCTTTTTCTGCCGGTTAAGTTGTCGAGGGCTGATTTCTTGCTCTGTGATAAAAACCTTCTGTTTCGACCGCCAAACATTTTTGGGGAGCATTTGCAACCGTGTGGCACCATTTTTGAGTGAATTTCCAAAAGTCAGATTTTTGATGAAATTGTGACCCCGGAGGTTATCGATTTTTTCAAAAAATATTTTTCTGCCGTTTAAGTTTTCGAGAGCTGATTTCTTGTTCTGTGATAAAAAGCCTTCTGTTTCGACCGCCAAACCTTTCATGGGAGCATTTGCAACCGTGTGGCACCATTTTTGAGTGAGTGGCCGAATGTCATATTTTTGATGAAATTGTGACCCCGGGGCTTATGGATTTTTTCAAAAAAATCTTTTTCTGCCGGTTAAGTTGTCGAGGGCTGATTTCTTGTTCTGTGATAAAAAGCCGTCTGTTTCGACCGCCAAACCTTTCAGGGGAGCATTTGCAACCGTGTGGCACCATTTTTGAGTGAATTGCAGAAAGTCAGATTTTTGATGAAATTGTGACCCCGGGGGTTAGCGATTTTTTGAAAAAAATCTTTTTCTGCCGGTTAAGTTTTCGAGGGCTGATTTCTTGTTCTGTGATAAAAAGCCTTCTGTTTCGACCGCCAAACCTTTCAGGGGAGCATTTGCAACCGTGTGGCACCATTTTTGAGTGAATTGCAGAAAGTCAGATTTTTGATGAAATTGTGACCCCGGGGGTTAGCGATTTTTTCAAAAAAATCTTTTTCTGCCGGTTAAGTTTTCGAGGGCTGATTCCCTGTCCTGTGATTAAAAGCCTTGTGTTTCGACCACCAAACCTTTCAGGGGAGCATTTGCAACCGTGTGGCACCATTTTTGAGTGAATTTCCAAAAGTCAGATTTTTGATGAAATTGTGACCCCGGAGGTTATCGATTTTTTCAAAAAATATTTTTCTGCCGTTTAAGTTTTCGAGAGCTGATTTCTTGTTCTGTGATAAAAAGCCTTCTGTTTCGACCGCCAAACCTTTCATGGGAGCATTTGCAACCGTGTGGCACCATTTTTGAGTGAGTGGCCGAATGTCATATTTTTGATGAAATTGTGACCCCGGGGCTTATGGATTTTTTCAAAAAAATCTTTTTCTGCCGGTTAAGTTGTCGAGGGCTGATTTCTTGTTCTGTGATAAAAAGCCGTCTGTTTCGACCGACAAACCTTTCAGGGGAGCATTTGCAACCGTGTGGCACCATTTTTGAGTGAATTGCAGAAAGTCAGATTTTTGATGAAATTGTGACCCCGGGGGTTAGCGATTTTTTGAAAAAAATCTTTTTCTGCCGGTTAAGTTTTCGAGGGCTGATTTCTTGTTCTGTGATAAAAAGCCTTCTGTTTCGACCGCCAAACCTTTCAGGGGAGCATTTGCAACCGTGTGGCACCATTTTTGAGTGAATTGCAGAAAGTCAGATTTTTGATGAAATTGTGACCCCGGGGGTTAGCGATTTTTTCAAAAAAATCTTTTTCTGCCGGTTAAGTTTTCGAGGGCTGATTCCCTGTCCTGTGATTAAAAGCCTTGTGTTTCGACCACCAAACCTTTCAGGGGAGCATTTGCAACCGTGTGGCACCATTTTTGAGTGAATTTCCAAAAGTCAGATTTTTGATGAAATTGTGACTCCGGGGGTTAGGGATTATTTCAAAAAAATCTTTTTCTGCCGGTTAAGTTGTGGAGGGCTGATTTCTTGTTCGGTGATAAAAAGCCTTCTGTTTCGACCGCCAAACCTTTCAGGGGAGCATTTGCAACCGTGTGGCACCATTTTTGAGTGAATTTCCAAAAGTCAGATTTTTGATGAAATTGTGACCCCGGGGGTTAGGGATTTTTTTTAAAAAAATCATTTTCTGCCGGTTAAGTTGTCGAGGGCTCATTTCTTGTTCTGTGATAAAAAGCCTTCTGTTTCGCCCGCCAAACCTTTCAGGGGAGCATTTGCAACCGTCTGGCGCCATTTTTGAATAAACTGCCGAAAGTCAGATTTTTGATGAAAGTGTGACCCTGGGGGTTAGGGATTTGTTCAAAAAAATCTTTTTCTGCCGGTTAAGTTGTCATTTTTGAGTGAATTGCCGAAAGTCAGATTTTTGATGAAATTGTGACCCCGGGGCTTTGGGATTTTTTTTTAAAAAAAATTTTCTGTCGGTGAAGTTGTGGATGGCTGATTTCTTGTTCTGTGATAAAAAGCCTTCTGTTTCGACCGCCAAAGCTTTCAGGGGCGCATTTGCAACCGTGAGGCACTATTTTTGAGTGAACTGCCGAAAGTCCGATTTCTGATGAAATTGTGACCCCGGGGCTTAGGGGTTTTATAAAATAAATAAATAAATCTGTCGGTTAAGTTGTTTAGGGCTGATTTCTTGTTCTGTGATAAAAAGCCTTCTTTTTCGACCGCCAAAGCTTTCAGGGGAGCATTTGCAATCGTGTAGCACCATTTTTGAGTGAATTGCCGAAAGTCAGATTTTTGATGAAATTGTGGCCCCGGGGGTTAGGGATTTATTCAAAAAAATCTTTTTCTGCCGGTTAAGTTGTGGAGGGCTGATTTCTTGTTCTGTGATAAAAAGCCTTCTGTTTCGACCGCCAAACATTTCAGGAGAGAATTTTCAACTGTGTGGCAACATTTTTGAGTGAATTGCCGAAAGTCAGATTTTTGATGAAATTGTGACCCCGGGGCTTAGGGATTTTTTCCAAAAAATCTTTTTCTGTTGGTTAAGTTCTCAAGGGCTGATTTCTTGTTCACTGATAAAAAGCCTTCTGTTTTGACGGCCAAACCTTTAGGGGAGCATTTGCAAAGCTGTGCAACCATCTTGGAGTGAATTGCGGAAAGTCAGATTTTTGATGAAATTGTGACCCCGGGGATTAAGGTTTTTTTTTTTTAAAAAAAAATATTCTGTCAGTGAAGTTGTCATGGGCTGATTTCTTGTTCTGTGATAAAATGCCTTCTGTTTCGACCGCCAAACCTTTCAGGGGAGCATTTGCAACCGTGAGGCACCATTTTTGATTGAATTGCCGAAAGTCAGATTTTCGATGAAATTGTGATCCCGGGGCTTAGGAATTTTTTTCAAAAAAAAAAAATTTCTGCTGGTTAAGTTGTCGACTCTGATTTGTTTGCCTGTGATAAAAAGCCTTCTGTTTCGACCGCCAAACCTTTCAGGCGAGCATTTGCAACTGCTTGTCAACAGTATTGAGTGAATTGCCGAAAGTCAGATTTTTGATTAAATTGTGACCCCAGGGCTTAGGGATTTTTTCAAAAAAATATTTCACTGCCGGTTAAGTTGTCAAGGGCTGATTTCCTGTCCTGTGATAAAAATCCTTCTGTTTCGACCGCCAAACCTTTCAGGGGAGCATTTGCAACCGTGAGGCACCATTTTTGAGTGAATTGCCGAAAGTCAGATTTTTGATGAAATTGTGACCCCGGGGATAGCATTTTTTTTTTTTTAAAAAAAAATTTCTGTCAGTGAAGTTGTCGAGGGCTGATTTCTTTTTCTGTGATAAAAAGCCTTCTGTTTTGACCCGCAATGCTTCCAGGGGAGCATTTGCAACCGTGAGGCACCATTTTTGAGTGAATTGCCGAAAGACAGATTTTTGATGAAATTGTGAACCCGGGGGTTAGGGATTTTTTCAAAAAAATCTTTTTCTGCCGGTTAAGTTGTGGAGGGCTGATTTCTTGTTCGGTGATAAAAAGCCTTCTGTTTCGACCGCCAAACCTTTCAGGGGAGCATTTGCAACCGTGTGGCACCATTTTTGAGTGAATTTCCAAAAGTCAGATTTTTGATGAAATTGTGACCCCGGGGGTTAGGGATTTTTTCAAAAAAATCTTTTTCTGCCGGTTAAGTTGTCGAGGGCTGATTTCTTGTTCTGTGATGAAAAGCCTTCTGTTTCGACGCCAAACCTTTCAGGGGAGCATTTGCAACCGTCTGGCACCATTTTTGAATAAACTGCCGAAAGTCAGAATTTTGATGAAATTGTGACCACGGGGGTTAGGGATTTTTTCAAAAAAATCTTTTTCTGCCGGTTAAGTTGTGGAGGGCTGATTTCTTGTTCTGTGATAAAAAGCCTTCTGTTTCGACCGCAAACGTTTCAGGGGAGCCTTTGCAAACATTTGGCACCATTTTTGAGTGGATTGCTGAAAGTCAGATTTTTGATGAAATTGTGACCCCCGGGGCTTATGGATTTTTTCAAAAAAATCTTTTTCTGCCGGTTAAGTTGTGGAGGGCTGATTTCTTGTTCGATGATAAAAAGCCTTGTGTTTCGACCGCCAAACCTTTCAGGGGAGCATTTGCAACCGTGTGGCACCATTTTTGAGTGAATTTCCAAAAGTCAGATTTTTGATGAAATTGTGACCCCGGGGGTTAGGGATTTTTTTTAAAAAAATCATTTTCTGCCGGTTAAGTTGTCGAGGGCTGATTTCTTGTTCTGTGATAAAAAGCCTTCTGTTTCGCCCGCCAAACCTTTCAGGGGAGCATTTGCAACCGTGAGGCACCATTTTGGAGTGAATTGCCGAAAGTCAGATTTTTGATGAAATTGTGACCCCGGGGCTTTGGGATTTTTTTTTTTAAAAAAATTTCTGCCGGTTAAGTTGTCGAGGCTGATTTGTTTGCCTGTGATAAAAAGGCTTCTGTTTCGACCGCCAAACCTTTCAGGCGAGCATTTGCAACTGTTTGACAACAGTATTTAGTGAATAGCCGAAAGTCAGATTTTTGATGAAATTGTGACCCCGGAGGTTAGGGAGTTTTTTTGTTTTTTAAAAAAATTTCTGTTGGTTAAGTTGCCGAGGGCTGACTTCTATTCCTGTGATAAAAAGCCTTCTTTTTCGACCGCCAAACCTTTCAACTGTTTGACAACAGTATTGAGTGAATTGCCGAAAGTCAGATTTTTGATTAAATTGTGACCCCAGGGCTTAGGTTTTGTTTTTTTTAAAAAAAAAATTCTGTCGGTGAAGTTGTCGAGGGCTGATTTCTTGTTCTGTGATAAAAAGCCTTCTGTTTCGACCGCCAAAGGTTTCAAGGGAGCATCTGCAACCGTGAGGCACCATTTTTGAGTGAATAGCCGAAAGTCAGATTTTAATGAAATTGTGACCCCGGGGGTTAGGGATTTTTTCAAAAAAATCTTTTTCTGCCGGTTAAGTTGTGGAGGGCTGATTCTTTGTTCTGTGATAAAAAGCCTTTTGTTTTGACGGCCAAACCTTTCAGGGGAGCATTTGCAAACGTGTGGCACCATTTTTGACTGAATTGCCGAAATTCAGATTTTTGATGAAATTGTGACCCCGGGGCTCAGGGATTTTTTCAAAAAAATCTTTTTCTGCCGGTTAAGTTGTGGCGGGCTGATTTCTTGTTCTGTGATAAAAAGCCTTCTGTTTAGAAGCCCAAACCTTTCAGGGGAGCATTTGCTACCGTTTGGCACCATTTTTGAGTGAATTGCCGAAAGTCAGATTTTTGATGAATTTTTTTTTCAAAAAAATCTTTTTCTGCCGGTTAAGTTGTGGAGGGCTAATTCCCTGTCCTGTGATTAAAAGCCTTCTGTTTTTACTGCCAAACGTATCAGGGGAGCATTTGCAACTGTGTGGCATCATTTCTGAGTGAATTGCCGAAAGTCAGATTTTTGATGAAATTGTGACCCCGGGGCTTAGGGATTTTTTCAAAAAAATCTTTTTCTGCCGGTTAAGTTGTCATTTTTGAGTGAATTGCCGAAAGTCAGATTTTCGATGAAATTGTGATCCCGGGGCTTAGGAATTTTTTTCAAAAAAAAAAAATTTCTGCTGGTTAAGTTGTCGACTCTGATTTGTTTGCCTGTGATAAAAAGCCTTCTGTTTCGACCGCCAAACCTTTCAGGCGAGCATTTGCAACTGCTTGTCAACAGTATTGAGTGAATTGCCGAAAGTCAGATTTTTGATTAAATTGTGACCCCAGGGCTTAGGGATTTTTTCAAAAAAATATTTCACTGCCGGTTAAGTTGTCAAGGGCTGATTTCCTGTCCTGTGATAAAAATCCTTCTGTTTCGACCGCCAAACCTTTCAGGGGAGCATTTGCAACCGTGAGGCACCATTTTTGAGTGAATTGCCGAAAGTCAGATTTTTGATGAAATTGTGACCCCGGGGTTAGCATTTTTTTTTTAAAAAAAAAAATTTCTGTCAGTGAAGTTGTCGAGGGCTGATTTCTTTTTCTGTGATAAAAAGCCTTCTGTTTTGACCCGCAATGCTTCCAGGGGAGCATTTGCAACCGTGAGGCACCATTTTTGAGTGAATTGCCGAAAGACAGATTTTTGATGAAATTGTGAACCCGGGGGTTAGGGATTTTTTCAAAAAAATCTTTTTCTGCCGGTTAAGTTGTCGAGGCTGATTTGTTTGCCTGTGATAAAAAGCCTTCTGTTTCGACCGCCAAACCTTTCAGGCGAGCATTTGCCACTGTTTGACAACAGTATTGAGTGAATTGCCGAAAGTCAGATTTTTTATGAAATTGTGACCCCGGGGCTTAGGGATTTTTTCAAAAAAATCTTTTGCTGCTGGTTAAGTTGTGGAGGGCTGATTCCCTGTCCTGTGATTAAAAGCCGTCTTTTTCGACTTCCAAACCTTTCAGGGGAGCATTTGCAACCGTGTGGCACCATTTTTGAGTGAATTGCCGAAAGACAGATTTTTGATGAAATTGTGAACCCGGGGTTTAGGGATTTTTTCAAAAAAATCTTTTTCTGCCGGTTAAGTTGTCAAGGGCTGATTTCTTGTTCTGAGATAAAAAGCCTTCTGTTTTGATGGCCAAACCTTTCAGGGGAGCATTTACAACCGTGTGGCACCAGTTTTGAGTGAATTGCCGAAAGTCAGATTTTCGATGAAATTGTGATCCCGGGGCTTAGGAATTTTTTTCAAAAAAAAAAAATTTCTGCTGGTTAAGTTGTCGACTCTGATTTGTTTGCCTGTGATAAAAAGCCTTCTGTTTCGACCGCCAAACCTTTCAGGCGAGCATTTGCAACTGCTTGTCAACAGTATTGAGTGAATTGCCGAAAGTCAGATTTTTGATTAAATTGTGACCCCAGGGCTTAGGGATTTTTTCAAAAAAATATTTCACTGCCGGTTAAGTTTTCAAGGGCTGATTTCCTGTCCTGTGATAAAAATCCTTCTGTTTCGACCGCCAAACCTTTCAGGGGAGCATTTGCAACCGTGAGGCACCATTTTTGAGTGAATTGCCGAAAGTCAGATTTTTGATGAAATTGTGACCCCGGGGTTAGCATTTTTTTTTTTAAAAAAAAAAATTTCTGTCAGTGAAGTTGTCGAGGGCTGATTTCTTTTTCTGTGATAAAAAGCCTTCTGTTTTGACCCGCAATGCTTCCAGGGGAGCATTTGCAACCGTGAGGCACCATTTTTGAGTGAATTGCCGAAAGACAGATTTTTGATGAAATTGTGAACCCGGGGGTTAGGGATTTTTTCAAAAAAATCTTTTTCTGCCGGTTAAGTTGTGGAGGGCTGATTTCTTGTTCAGTGATAAAAAGCCTTCTGTTTTGACCGCCAAACCTTTCAGGGGAGCATTTGCAACCGTGTGGCACCATTTTTGAGTGAATTTCCAAAAGTCATATTTTTGATGAAAATGTGACCCCGGGGCTTATGGATTTTTTCAAAAAAATCTTTTTCTGCCGGTTAAGTTGTGGAGGGCTGATTTCTTGTTCGGTGATAAAAAGCCTTCTGTTTCGACCGCCAAACCTTTCAGGGGAGCATTTGCAACCGTGTGGCACCATTTTTGAGTGAATTTCCAAAAGTCAGATTTTTGATGAAATTGTGACCCCGGGGGTTAGGGATTTTTTTTAAAAAAATCATTTTCTGCCGGTTAAGTTGTCGAGGGCTGATTCCCTGTCCTGTGATTTAAAGCCTTGTGTTTCGACCGCCAAACCTTTCAGGGAGCATTTGCAACCGTGTGGCACCATTTTTGAGTGAATTTCCAAAAGTCAGATTTTTGATGAAATTGTGACCCCGGGGGTTAGGGATTTTTTCAAAAAAATCTTTTTCTGCCGGTTAAGTTGTCGAGGGCTGATTTCTTGTTCTGTGATGAAAAGCCTTCTGTTTCGACGCCAAACCTTTCAGGGGAGCATTTGCAACCGTCTGGCACCATTTTTGAATAAACTGCCGAAAGTCAGAATTTTTATGAAATTGTGACCACGGGGGTTAGGGATTTTTTCAAAAAAATCTTTTTCTGCCGGTTAAGTTGTGGAGGGCTGATTTCTTGTTCTGTGATAAAAAGCCTTCTGTTTCGACCGCAAACGTTTCAGGGGAGCCTTTGCAAACATTTGGCACCATTTTTGAGTGGATTGCTGAAAGTCAGATTTTTGATGAAATTGTGACCCCGGGGATTAGGGTTTTTTTTTTTTTTTCTAAAAAAAATTCTGTCGGTGAAGTTGTCGAGGTCTGATTTCCTGCTCTGTGATAAAAAGCCTTCTGTTTCGACCTCCAAAGCTTTCAGGGGAGCATTTGCAACCGTGAGGCACCATTTTGGAGTGAATTGCCGAAAGACAGATTTTTGATGAGATTGTGACCACGGGGCTTAGGGATTTTTTAAAAAAATCTTTTTCTGCCGCTTAAGTTGTCGAGGGCTGAATTCTATTCCTGTGATAAAAAGCCTTCTGTTTCGACCGCCAAACCTTTCAGGGGAGCATTTGCAACCGTGAGGCACCATTTTGGAGTCAATTGCCGAAAGTCAGATTTTTGATGAAATTGTGACCCCAGGGCTTAGGGATTTTTTTTAAAAAAAAATTTCTGCCAGTTAAGTTGTCGAGGCTGATTTGTTTGCCTGTGATAAAAAGGCTTCTGTTTCGACCGCCAAACCTTTCAGGCGAGCATTTGCAACTGTTTGACAACAGTATTTAGTGAATAGCCGAAAGTCAGATTTTTGATGAAATTGTGACCCCGGAGGTTAGGGAGTTTTTTTGTTTTTTAAAAAAATTTCTGTTGGTTAAGTTGCCGAGGGCTGAATTCTATTCCTGTGATAAAAAGCCTTCTTTTTCGA
This sequence comes from Podarcis melisellensis, assembly GCF_964234715.1. Taxonomy (NCBI): domain Eukaryota; kingdom Metazoa; phylum Chordata; class Lepidosauria; order Squamata; family Lacertidae; genus Podarcis; species Podarcis melisellensis. Next base: position 10,721,545 of record NC_138542.1, read on the forward strand.
CTGCCAAACCTTTCAACTGTTTCACAACAGTATTGAGTGAATTGCCGAAAGTCAGATTTTTGATGAAATTGTGACCCCAGGGCTTAGGTTTTTTTTTTTAAAAAAAAAAAATTCTGTCGGTGAAGTTGTCGAGGGCTGATTTCTTGTTCTGTGATAAAAAGCCTTCTGTTTAGAAGCCCAAACCTTTCAGGGGAGCATTTGCTACCGTTTGGCACCATTTTGGAGTGAATTGCCGAAAGACAGATTTTTGATGAGATTGTGACCACGGGGCTTAGGGATTTTTTAAAAAAATCTTTTTCTGCCGCTTAAGTTGTCGAGGGCTGAATTCTATTCCTGTGATAAAAAGCCTTCTGTTTCGACCGCCAAACCTTTCAGGGGAGCATTTGCAACCGTGAGGCACCATTTTGGAGTCAATTGCCGAAAGTCAGATTTTTGATGAAATTGTGACCCCAGGGCTTAGGGATTTTTTTTAAAAAAAAATTTCTGCCAGTTAAGTTGTCGAGGCTGATTTGTTTGCCTGTGATAAAAAGGCTTCTGTTTCGACCGCCAAACCTTTCAGGCGAGCATTTGCAACTGTTTGACAACAGTATTTAGTGAATAGCCGAAAGTCAGATTTTTGATGAAATTGTGACCCCGGAGGTTAGGGAGTTTTTTTGTTTTTTAAAAAAATTTCTGTTGGTTAAGTTGCCGAGGGCTGAATTCTATTCCTGTGATAAAAAGCCTTCTTTTTCGACTGCCAAACCTTTCAACTGTTTCACAACAGTATTGAGTGAATTGCCGAAAGTCAGATTTTTGATGAAATTGTGACCCCAGGGCTTAGGTTTTTTTTTTTAAAAAAAAAAAATTCTGTCGGTGAAGTTGTCGAGGGCTGATTTCTTGTTCTGTGATAAAAAGCCTTCTGTTTAGAAGCCCAAACCTTTCAGGGGAGCATTTGCTACCGTTTGGCACCATTTTTGAGTGAATTGCCGAAAGTCAGATTTTTGATGAATTTTTTTTTCAAAAAAATCTTTTTCTGCCGGTTAAGTTGTGGAGGGCTGATTCCCTGTCCTGTGATTAAAAGCCTTCTTTTTTTACTGCCAAACGTTTCAGGGGAGCATTTGCAACTGTGTGGCATCAGTTCTGAGTGAATTGCCGAAAGTCAGATTTTTGATGAAATTGTGACCCCGGGGCTTAGGCATTTTTTCAAAAGAATCTTTTTCTGCCGGTTAAGTTGTCATTTTTGAGTGAATTGCCGAAAGTCAGATTTTTGATGAAATTGTGATCCCGGGGCTTAGGGATTTTTTTCAAAAAAAAAAAATTTCTGCTGGTTAAGTTGTCGACTCTGATTTGTTTGCCTGTGATAAAAAGCCTTCTGTTTCGACCGCCAAACCTCTCAGGCGAGCATTTGCAACTGCTTGTCAACAGTATTGAGTGAATTGCCGAAAGTCAGATTTTTTATGAAATTGTGACCCCAGGGCTTAGGGATTTTTTCAAAAAAATATTTCACTGCCGGTTAAGTTGTCAAGGGCTGATTTCTTGTCCTGTGATAAAAATCCTTCTGTTTCGACCGCCAAACCTTTCAGGGGAGCATTTGTAACCGTTTGGCACCATTTTTAGTGAATTGCCAAAAGTCAGATTTTTGATGAAATTGTGACCACGGGGCTTAGGGATTTTTTCAAAAAAATCTTTTTCTGCCGCCTAAGTTGTCGAGGGCTGAATTCTATTCCTGTGATAAAAAGCCTTCTGTTTTGACGGCCATACCTTTCAGGGGCGCATTTGCAACCGTGTGGCACCATTTTTGAGTGAATTGCCGAAAGTCAGTTTTTTGATGAAATTGTGACCCCGGGGCTTAGGGATTTTTTTCAAAAAAATCTTTTTCTACCGGTTAAGTTGTCAAGGGCTGATTTCTTCTCCTGTGATAAAAAGCCTTCTGTTTCGACAGCCAAACCTTTTAATGGAGCATTTGCAACCGTGTGGCACCATTTTTGAGTGAATTGCCGAAAGTCAGATTTTTGATGAAATTGTGACCCCGGGGCTTAGGGATTTTTTCAAAAAAATCTTTTTCTGCCGGTTAAGTTGTCGAGGCTGACTTGTTTTCCTGTGATAAAAAGCCTTCTGTTTCGAACGCCAAACCTTTCAGGGGAGCATTTGCAACCGTTTGACACCATTTTTGAGTGAATTGCCGAAATTCAGATTTTTGATGAGATTGTGACCCTGGGGCTTAGGGATTTTTTTCAAAAAAATCTTTTTCTACCGGTTAAGTTGTCAAGGGCTGATTTCTTGTCCTGTGATAAAAAGCCTTCTGTTTCGACAGCCAAACCTTTTAATGGAGCATTTGCAACCGTGTGGCACCGCTTTTTAGTGAATTGCCAAAAGTCAGATTTTTGATGAAATTGTGACCCCGGGGCTTAGGGATTTTTTCAAAAAAATCTTTTTCTGCCGGTTAAGTTGTCATGGGCTGATTTCTTGTTCTGTGATAAAAAGTCTTCTGTTTCGACCGCCAAACCTTTTAGGGGAGCATTTGCAACCATTTTACAACATTTTTGATTGAATTGCCGAAAGTCAGATTTTTTATGAAATTGTGACCCCGGGGCTTAGTTGTCGAGGGCTGATTTCTTGTTCTGTGATAAGCCTTCTGTTTTGACTGCCAAACCTTTCAGGGGAGCATTTGCAAACGTTTGGCAGCATTTCTGAGTGAATTCCTAAAAAAATCCCTAAGCCCTGGGGTCAAGGTATACAGTGGTACCTCGCAAGACGAATGCCTCGTAAGACGAAAAACTCGCAAGACGAAAGAGTTTTTGGTTTTTTGAGTTGCTTCGCAAGACGAATTTCCCTATGGGCTTGCTTCCCAAGACGAAAACGTCTTGCAAGTTTGATTTACAATTCATTCCTATGGGAATCCATGCTTCGCAAGATGCAAAATTCGCAATTTGAAAAAACTCGCAGAATGAAATAATTTCATCTTGCGAGGTACCACTGTATAAGAGTGGAGAAATAGGTTACGTCACGATTATTACTCATATTCATATGTGTTGTATTTAAGTTATTTTTTTCTCTTATTACCTGGTGCTTGACTCAACCACAGCATGCATTGATGATGTAATAAACAATTTAAGGTCTTATATACATAATAAATGCTCATAGATATTTGGACTACATGTCTGGAGCAGCAAAGGAAGACTGTCTTGAAACCATTTTGACACCCAAACTGACCAAATGTTTTCTCTGCAAGGAGGGAGGGGGTGAGGGAGCCTTCCCATTGTCTCAGGAGTTGGGTAATCACCATCTCAAAGGAATGACCAGACTACCATGAAAGGCAATCAGATAAGGCATTATCAGACAACCCGGCTGACAGGAAAAACAACAACATTCAAATTTCTGTTGTAGACCACCTTTTCAGGTATGATGTTTGTGGGGAGTTGCCTTGGGTAACACCCCTTCTGTGATGTATGTATGATGTATGCAGGGGTGGTCTTGAGCTCCAGGGCAGGGAATTTAAAATGTCTATATAAGGGCAGGCACACCTTGGTTCTGGGTCCTCCTACTTTTCTGCATGTGAGGGGAGCACCCTGTTGCAACAGATCAATAAAGATCAGGCTTACTAGCTGCTTTGCTTCTCAATATTCTCTGGTTGGCCTCTGTTATTTTCTCCTACCAATAGGGAACCTACGTAAGGACTCTATATGGGCTCTTGGATACCCCATAAGGGAAAAAGGGCAGATTTTGTTTACAACAATGATATGATTCAAGAGAGACATCACCTTGCCAACAAAGGTCTGTATAGTCAAAGCTATGGTTTTCCCAGTAGTTATGTATGGAAGTGAGAGCTGGACCATAAAGAAGGCTGATCGCCGAAGAATTGATGCTTTTGAATTATGGTGCTGGAGAAGACTCTTGAGAGTCCCATGGACTGCAAGAAGATCAAACCTATCCATTCTTAAGGAAATCAGCCCTGAGTGCTCACTGGAAGGACAGATCCTGACGCAGAGGCTCGAATACTTTGGCCACCTCATGAGAAGAGAAGACTCTGTGGGAAAGACCCTGATGTTGGGAAAGATTGAGGGCACAAGGAGAAGGGGACGACAGAGGACAAGATGGTTGGACAGTGTTCTTGAAGCTACCACCATGAGTTTGATCAAACTGCGGGAGGTGGTGGAAGACAGGAGTGCCTGGCGTGCTCTGATCCATGGGGTCACGAAGAGTCGGACATGACTAAACAACAACAAAACATGATTCAACAGAAAAGGAAAAGCAAAAACAAATGTATCACAGGGGGTTTTCTGTGTGGTTAGTGGGAACAGGTCTTTGCTTGCTTAGGGATTTACCTAGAAGTCGTGGTTGATCATTACCTGGGAAATGGCACAAGATAGTTAAGGTTTGTTACCGGTGCTGTGCTAAACGCCTCTAGCTAGAAGTCAGTCCCACTGAGTTCAACAGGGCGTGCAACTGGGTAAGTAGGTTTAGGTGGCCAACTGTTCTGTCTCTGGTCATGGTTAGATGATCTCTGGATATTTTTGGAATGGAAAAGCCATTAAAGTGCAGCAGATGCGACACAACACACTTTGGCTGATGGAAAGAAGAAACTGGTGTGTGTGTTTTTGAGCAGACAGTGAGATTAGAGTTGAGAGCTAAGAAGGGACTGATGTGTCATTGAAGGTGCATGAAGCACCGTTTGGTGTTTCTTTTTTAAAATACAGTGGTACCTCAGGTTACATACGCTTCAGGTTACAGACTTCACTAACCCAGAAACAGTACCTCAGGTTAAGAACTTTGCTTCAGGATGAGAACAGAAATCGTGCTCTGGTGGCGTGGCGGCAGCAGGAGGCCCCATTAGCTAAAGTGGTGCTTCAGGTTAAGAACAGTTTCAGGTTAAGAGTGGACCTCCAGAACGAATTAAGTACTTAACCTGAAGTACCACTGTATGTTTTTATTAAAGATTTTCTTGAGCTGCAAAAGTATATACAGTACATCATCTCTGTTTTCAGATCACAAAGTCCTGTCTACAGGTCAGTTATATTTGATGTGAAACATTAATGTTGTAGACAATATAGCTGTACCTTGGATCCCAAATGCCTTGGTATTTGGACGTTTTGGCTCCTGAATGCCGCAAACTTGGAAGCGAGTGTTCTGGTTTGCGAATGTTCTTTGGAACCCGAATGTCCGATGGGGCTTCCGTGGCTTCCGATTGGCTGCAGGAGCATCCTTCAGCCAATCAGAAGCTGTGGCTTGGTTGTTGAATGTTTTGGAAGTCGAACGGACATCCGGAACGGATTCCGTTCGACTTCCGAGGTATGACTGTATAAGGTGGGGGGGGGGGAGAAGAGAAGAGAGGTGAGGTAGCAAACGTTCATTCTTTTACACAGTGTATGTGTGAGGTTTTTGTGTCAGTGTCACGTGAGTAGTTTCTCTTTTTATTTGTTTATTAGTTTTCATTGACATGGGGGGGGGGAGTGTTGGAATTCTGCCTGGGTCAGAGGAATGTGCCACAGCGTAGGCACCGGCAGATATTCCTTGGCAACCTCCCCGCTGCTACTCCCGCTGATAAGCAGGTGAGGTCTCGGCGATTCTTCCCAGATGTGTGAGAGGAACACACCGTTCTTCCTCTCTCCCCTTTGATGTCCCCCAGGGAGGGGAAAGAAGCAGACAGAAATCTATTTACATCCTTTATTTCTGTCTCTTACATCAGTACAGAGAAACATGTCTGCACTCCACAGCAGTAAGAATAAACTCCACCCATGTACTTCCAGTACGGGTCATATAACACACACACTGAGCTAATATCCGGTGCTCAGTACAGAATGGACTGCCCCTATGTTCCCATGGCAACAGTCACAAACATCCTGTTTGGCTTTGCAGCCACCTTCAGCTGACTGAGCTGCTAGAGCCTTTGCTTGCTGCTGCATTGGTGCTTTATGATAACAGGGAGCCCATGGCATGGATTGTTTTTGCCATGCGTTTTGTTTGTGTGTGTGAGGGGGGAAGGGGCTGTTGGGTCAAGTTAGCCATATCTATTGATATGCTGCTGGTGGGTTCTTCTTCTTGTCATGTTGGGTTGTGTGTTTAATAAAGGGGAGCTACAAGCCTCAGCACCTAGGACTTGCCGATCGAAAGGTCGGCGGTTCGAATCCCTGTGGCGGGGTGCGCTCCCGCTGCTTGGTCCCAGCGCCTGCCAACCTAGCAGTTCGAAAGCACCTCCGGGTGCAAGTAGATAAATAGGGACCGCTTACCAGCGGGAAGGTAAACGGCGTTTCCGTGTGCGGCTCTGGCTCGCCAGAGCAGCGATGTCACGCTGGCCACGTGACCCTGAAGTGTCTCCGGACAGCGCTGGCCCCTGGCCTCTTGAGTGAGATGGGCGCACAACCCCAGAGTCTGTCAAGACTGGCCCGTACGGGCAGGGGTACCTTTACCTTTTTTACAATGGGGTGAAGGCATCCTCTTTTATTTGTCCCTGTGTTAGTGCTGTTTTATTGAAGGTGTCTGCAGCAATGTTCCATTGATTCATTAATACTGCATTTGAAGTGGGTTTAGACATTATCCTGCTTTGTCAGTTATTCTGTGATGTATCCAGTGCTTTTTTTCTTTTTAAAAAATGTTTAGGGGTACAGTGGTACCTCGAGTTACATACGCTTCAGGTTTCATATGCTTCAGGTTACAGACTCCACTAACCGAGAAATAGTGCTTCAGGTTAAGAACTTTGCTTCAGGATGAGAACAGAAATGATGCTCCAGCGGTGCGGCAGCAGCGGGAGGCCCCATTAGCTAAAGTGCTGCTTCAGGTTAAGAATAGTTTCAGGTTAAGAACGGACCTCTGGAATGAATTAAGTACATAACCAGACATACCACTGTACTCTCATTTTGAATCAAGATAATCACCTTTTAAAAAAGCACTGTATGCATCCCTTGTGTTCCCCCATTATTGTACCCTCACTTTAATTCTGACAATTCCATTACCCTTTTCCCCACTATATCCAATTACCCCCCTCTCTTTTCTTTTTTTCCTGAGTGCAGTTTAGTTGCACTAGGATGCTTTGCCAGTATACAGTGGTACCTTGGGTTACAGACGCTTCAGGTTATAGACTCTTCAGGTTACAGACTCCACTAACCTAGAAATAGCACCTTAAGTTAAGAACTTTGCTTCAAGATGAGAACAGAAATTGCGTAGCAGCGGCGCGGCACAGTGGGAGGCCCCATTAGCTAAAGTGGTGCTTCAGGTTAAGAACAGTTTCAGGTTAAGAACGGACCTCCAGAACAAATTAAGTTTTTAACCCGAGGTACCACTGTACTTTCATTTTAAAACTTTCTACCTTTTTATCTTCCAGCTGTGCTTGCTGTGCTAAACCATTGCTTGTTTCTCCCAAAAGCAGAATGCTGGTGTCTGGCCTCCATAGGAAAGATATGGGAGTGGCTACATCACCGAGAAATTGATATATTTTGGCACATTTCCAAGGGACTTTTGTGCTCTAAAGCATTAGAAGCCGGAGAAAAGAACTGCTTATAGCATTGAAAGTGAACACGAATCCTTGCCTATCTCTGTACTCACACTTTTTTTTCAACTCATGGTAATAACTTTAAACTTTACAACCAAAATTATGATTAAGGCAAAATATTTACACAGTGACTCAAAACAGTAGTAAAAGTTTCTGTGACTAAGCAAGTTTGATTCAAAATTTTAGCTATTTGAATTTAGGAAGGAAGATGACTGTCTGGGATTTCACTTCCAGAATCTTGTGAGTCATCTGGCTGGAGCAAGAGTTGTTTTAAAATACAAGGGGGGGTTGTTTTTTTAAAAAATCGGCCTTGCACGTTGTTGTTGTTTTAAAAGAGGAGGAGTCAAGCTGAAAGAAAGAAGGAGGTGCTTGAACTCATCATATCACAGTATTTAAACTTAGTTTCTCAGAGTGGAACAGCAGTACAGGATTAATCAAAGGGTAGCTTATTTTAAAATACTGTAGTCATAATTTTAAAAACCAGAAAAGAAAAAAACTTTTTATAAAAGTAAAGATGCTATTAAAGTTGCAGATTTTTGCAATGTTTTGGGGAGCTTATGGCTATCAGCTCATTCCCAGGATTGAAGAGTGTGGACTGACATGTTCTCAGGTATGTTGCAGTTTCCTCTATATCTGTTGTCTCTGAATAAGTAAATTAAATGCTGATAACTGGAAGCACCTGATATACTCATGGAAAACTTCTTACATGTGCCAGTTTTCAGGTGGGGGCTGTGCATTTCAACAAAAAAAGAAATATATATTCCATTGAGCTTTCCCTAAAAATGTAAAATAAAAACATAGGGCAATAGCCAATGTTAATTATACTCTGAGTAGACCCATTTAAATTAATGGTCTGTTGTGGATATGAGCAGCATTCAGAGAGCACCCATACAGTGTTGCCAAAATTCATAGAAACATTTTTTGTGGCTGCGAAAGAAAAATATCTGTATTTTGAAGTTAGCAATGCTGAACTCTTTCTGGTTATGCTTGATACTAAACGCTTAGCAACCCAGGTTTTCAGGAACTGTTATTTCCAAATATTAAAAATATAAAAGAGGAAATGAGAGAGAAAAATCAGACAGATATAATTCAGTCCATATTAGGATAGTGTGCAGATCACTTTGATGCTGGTCATATTTGCTTATAAACTATGAACACTGATGAAATTAACAAAACATCCGTGCCTAAACTGAGCACAGAATTGTTTTATATCCTCACTGACTATCTGCTTTCATATAAAGAGCTCATTGATTTATATGATCACCAGGAGCAGGAAAATAAACTAATTTAGGTCAAAACTTTAAACTCATTCATTCCTGTGGGCTTGTGCACTTCTTAGGCTTGGGCTGTGTAGTGGATATAAATGAGATAAATAAACAGCACCACTACAACCATGTCATTTTCAGATTGAATGACTGCTTTAAGAATACTGACTTTTCAAGGTATCTCCACATGGGGGCAGTCCTGCAGATATGCTGAAGTGGAATACAATTCGAGTAGTGAAACAAGGTTGAGCGGTTTATGAAAGCAAAGTTTTCAGCTGAGAGCCACACGCCGTTAAGAAGTACAGTGAGTTTGCTAACAGCAGGTAGCTGCAACAAAATGTTGCCATGCATCCTTTCTCATAACAGGATAGGGTTTCTGCTAACCAGTCCTTCCAAGCGGGTTACAGTGGTACCTTGGGTTAAGAACTAATTCGTTCCGGAGGTCTGTTCTTAACCTGAAGCTGTTCTTAACCTGAAGCACCATTTTAGCTAATGGGGCCTCCCGCTGCCACCGGGCGATTTCTGTTCTCATCCTGAAGCAAAGTTCTTAACCCGAGGTACTATTTCTGGGTTAGCAGAGTCTGTAACCTGAAGCGTATGTAACTCGAGGTACCACTGTATGTGCACACCCGCTCCCCCTTTTAAATGATTGATCCTCAGCACTGCAAGGCTATTCAGCATGGACAAAGGACTGGAGTTCGGTAACAGATTTCCATGTCAAAGATGCCAAGTTCAATACCTGTCATTTTTAAGGTTGGGGGAGTCTGAAATCTTAAAGAGCTACTGCTAGTCCTTATAAGAAGTGCTCAGCTAGATGGTGGGATTTGTGCATGGGTAGGCAAACTAAAGGGACGCGGGTGGCACTGTGGGTTAAACCACAGAGCCTAGGGCTTGCCAATCAGAAGGTGGGCAGTTCAAATCCCCGCGAAGGGGTGAGCTCCCATTGCTTGGTCCCTGCTCCTGCCAACCTAGCACTTCGAAAGCATGTCAAAGTGCAAGTAGATAAATAGGTACCGCTCTGGTGGGAAGGTAAACGGCGTTTCCGTGAGCTGCTCTGGTTTGCCAGAAGTGGCTTAGTCATGCTGGCCACATGACCTGGAAGCTGTACGCCGGCTCCCTTGGCCAGTAAAGCGAGATGAGCGCCGCAACCCCAGAGTCGGCCACGACTGGACCTAATGGTCAGGGGTCCCTTTACCTTTACCTAGGCAAACTAAGGCCCAGGGGCCAAATCCTGCCCAATCACCTTCTAAATCTGGCCTGTGGACGGTCGAGGAATCGGCGTGTTTTTCCATGAGTACAATGTGTGCTTTTATTTAAAATGCATCTCTGGGTTATTTGTGGGGCATAGGAATTCGTTCATTCCCCCCTCCCCAAAATATAGTCTGGCCTCCTACAAGGTCTGAGGGACGGTGGACCGCTGCTGAAAACGTCTGCTGACCCCTGTGTGTTATCACATTTACAGAAAAAGGGCTAAACTCAGTGGGTAGTTTTAAAAGTTTGGAACAAGCTGGTTTTCTTCCGGAAAACTAACATGAATCAATTACGATTGCTCTTGTTGGATAACAGGAGTCACTTCTCGAAGGGCTGATTCATCCTTCATTTTGGGTGACTTGCTGCTTTTTGACTCCCTCCTGCTCAATGTGACTTGCTCTCATTGGAAGTTATTACGAGGTGATGACATCTGGCGATATGTCGAAATCTCATTGCTATTAATCTGTAACGGCTCCTTCACACATGCAATTCATCAGGCGATGCACACAGTTGTTAATTTCTTATACGATTCCCCCCCCCTTATTTTTAAAAAAACCAATGAAAAAATGAAATGAAACGTTTTCCAAAACTCAAACAGAGCACACTGAGTTCCTGCAAATACATCACGACGTAGTCAGATATTGTACAGTGGTACCTTGGGTTAAGTACTTACTTCGTTCCGGAGGTCCATTCTTAACCTGAAACTGCTCTTAACCTGAGATACCACTTTAGCTAATGGGGCCTCCTGCTGCTGCCGTGCCGCTGGAGCACGATTTCTGTTCTCATCCTGAAGCAAAGTTCTTAACCTGAAGCACTATTTCTGGGTTAGCGGAGTCTGTAACCTGAAGCGTATGTAACCTGAAGCGTATGTAACCTGAGGTACCACTGTATACCTAAAGAATGCAGTGCCTGTATTCACCCTCAAACATACCTTTCTTGAGCAACTTGTGTCACGTGTGAGTTTTGTTCATATGGGATAGAATATGGAAGAGAAATCAAAATGACATTGCTGCCCATGAAGGTTTTATATCTGTATTAAAAACAGAGGTAGCAAACATCAGGGCTTTTTTTAAGTTTGGGAGGGCAGTGGTATAGTGTGTCGGGGCAGAGGGGCAATGGCCCCGGGTGCAAAAAGGCACTCCCCACAACAGTCTCCTTCATGCGACTGAGTTCCTGCCGCCTTCTGGAGCCGAGGGGAGTGGGGAGGCAAGCCATACCTGCACTGGTCTTTTGGTGTTGGGGTAGTGCCTCCTCCTCCTTGTGGCTGGCGAGGCGACACCCCTGGGCTGGTCAAGCTGGGAGAGTTGCCAAGCCGTGTGGCCACCGCCATCAGCAGGGAGACACAGCACTTGCCCTGCCCTGGGCACCAGCAACCCCTGCTATGTCACTGGCAGGGAGCAGAAAGCAGCCCCGCTCCATCATAAGCAAGCAATTCCTTCAGGAAGTGTCTACTGATGAGAATGCCCTCGGATACATGTTTGAAATGCAGAACAAGTCCAAATTGACAGAGGAATATTGGGAGATAATCATCTTAGGGTGTTCATTTAAGCACCCAGCATTCCACTCATTAAATCAGTGGTGAAATTATACCCACTGCTATAATTTCAAATGTTTTAAAAATACATTAATAGAAGGGCTTTCCCCCCCAGTTGGAGCCATCTGGCACCTCTTTTCTTAGAAAAATAGCACTGGTTGAAAGTATGGTCCACTGATTTGGTTCTTCAGTTTCTGCAGAACAGCCATGAAATTCTGAAACTTTAAGGTGAATTGTTAAGTGAGAATTTTATGCGGACTGTGTTTTCATTTGGTTTGTTCTCTGTGCTCAGTCTGTATATGAATTATTGCAGGGCACCCCCATCCCACCCCCAAAAGGAAGACTGACCTTTTCCTGCTTTTACTTGTGTAGTTTTTCTGTTTCTAAAAGCAATACATGCGACGAAAAATGAAATAACTGCAAAAACTGGCGGTAAGCCTATTTTAAAGGTATTGTAGGTTATCTAACCAGGTCAGTTCTTTTGAACCCCCTGATAATTTGGCAGCAAATGACACACTTAGTAGTGAGTAACACCCCCCCCCCCCCAACACAATGGGACTTGCTTCTGAGTAAACATATAGAGTATTATCTAGCGGAGTATTACAGGGAAACCCCATGGTTTTAATTGTATCTTTATGTTGCTTACTCTTTTTCCACAAGAAGAAAAGTGCTAAAACGTGGAGCTCTCTTTCTCTCTGTCTCTGTCTCTCTCTCTGAAAGAATATGTAGAGGAGGAAATAATCAAGGTAAGCTGGGATTCCCCTGTCAGAGGAAAGTTTGTTTTAAAAAGCGGTCAATGAATCATGAGGGAGTTCTCTCCCTGTTATGGCTTTGGCCTCTTAACCTTTGTTATGGCTCACCTAAGTAGCCTGTAACCTGTGTGTGTTGAAACCTGCACACCATTAACACCTGGGGAAAACTGTGATCGCGATAATTTATGGGCAAATACTTCGCAGTGGTTCGGGCTTGTGGCTTACAGCTTTAGGATATTATTTATTTAGTTATTACATTTTCATACCGCCCTGGCTCCAAGGCGGTTCACAGCATAAAAATACAAAACGGAAAAAACACAAAACACATAATGAAACAAGAACAAGTGATAAACCCGCCCTCCCTGTAAAGCATTTAAAAGACCATAGGATGTTGATCAGCCAAAGGCCTGGTTTCAGAGAAACATATTCTCCCAGCTCCTCAAGATATGTAGTGAGGGTGCCAGGTGAGCTTATCCGGGGAGAGCATTCCACAGACAGGGAGCCACCACAAAAGGCCCGTTCTTATGTTGCCACCTTCCAGATCTTTCATGGAGGAGCCAAACAACGAAGAACCTCAGATGATGATTTCAGGGTCCGGGTCGCTTTATATGGGCAGAGATGGTCGTTGAGGTCTTGGGGAACTGAGCTTTATAGGTCAAAACCAGCACTTTGAACAGTGCTAGGAAGCTTAATGATTTCTCCAGCATCCTGCCTGAAAGCTTTCTTCTTTTTCTTTCCCTTTCCTGTGTTCTGTTGTTGTTGTTGTTGTTGTTTAGTCGTTTAGCCATGTCCGACTATTCGTGACCCCATGAACCAGAGCACGCCAGGCACTCCTGTCTTCCACTGCCTCCCGTAGTTTGGTCAAACTCATGCTGGTAGCTTCAAGTCAAGTCAACTACTTTATTACGGTCATAGACCAGCATAAACAAAACATATACATAAATAGCATAACAGTATGAATCCAGGCGAATAATTATTAAATAAATAGAAGCTAGAACCAAACGTAGATTTAAACATATACATAGAATACTTAATTAAGGATAGATAATGGTAGCTTCAAGAACACTATCCAACCATCTCGTCCTCTGTCGTCCTCTTCTCCTTGTGCCCTCCATCTTTCCCAACATCAGGGTCTTTTCCAGGGAGTCTTCTCTTCTCATGAGGTGGCCAAAGTATTGGAGCCTCAGCTTCAGGATCTGTCCTTCCAGTGACCACTCAGGGCTGATTTCATTCAAAATGGAGAGGTTTGTTCTTCTTGCAGTCCATGGGACTCTCAAGAGTCTCCCCCAGCACCATAATTCAAAAGCATCAATGTGTTCCTGTGTTCTAGAGGGCACCTAATCAGATCAAAGCTCTGCCTTGGTCACGCTTGACCTTTCAGACCAAGATGAGCAGGAGATGAGCGCAGGTTCCCATTGATCACTTGCGTTGGCAAAGATCCCTTGAGGCTCCTTACGCATCTTTAGTTCCAGCATTCTTTGCTGATGACCTACAAGTGTCTAACAAACATGTTTGCTTTGTTTGTTCTGTGCTCTATTAAAAGTCACAACTAGTCCCGAGAAAGAAAAGAGGACTACTTGGAGTTGCCCTTACTTGCCCGCATATTTCCATGCTATTTGAATCAGCAGTGGAATTTTTAAGAGCGCAGGATTTTGTAGGTTAAGTCACATCAACACCATTCCTTTAAAGCACTCATACCGTTTTGAGGCTGAATAATAATAATAATAATAATAATAATAAATTTTATTTGCTGCCCATCTGACTGATCTACCCCAGCCACTCTGGGAGGCTCCCAACAAATTAAAACACAACAAGACATCAGACACGAAGAGTCGGACACAGCTAAACAACAACAACAACAACAACAATTTATTACTTATACTCCACCCATCTGGCTGGGTCTCCCCAGCCACTCTCCACGGCTCTTAACAGAATATTTAAAACATGATAAAAAATCAAACATTAGAAACATCTCTAAACAGGGCTGCCTTCAGGTGTCTTCTAAAAGTCAGATAGTTGTTTCTATCCTTGAAATCTGATGGGAGAGCATCCCACAAGGCGGGCGCCACTACCGAGAAGGCCCTCTGCTTGGATGCACACCATACATTTAAAAGCTCTGTGCTGTAATCCTGGAAACTAGTGTACAGAGCTCCAATTCCCAGCACGCTTAACAAACTACAGTTCCTAGGGAACCTTGATGAGGTTGTAAGGAACCGTAACTCTGTGAATGGGATTCTGACAATTCTCAGCACTGTCAACACAGTAGTTTCTCTGGTGCAAGCCAAATGTTATAAGAGTTCTTTCAATGCATGATGTGGGTGACAATAGTGAGAGGCTATAGCACAGTGGTTAGAGCAATCGGTTTACATGCAGAAGTTATTGGGTTCAATCCCCCACATCTCCACAGAGATTCCCTGCCTGAAATCTGGGGCAGCCACTGCGAGTTAGTGCAGGCAATATAAGCTAGATGAGCCAACAGTCTGACTCAGTCGAAAGCACCTTCCTATAACATTCCTATGATTTCTTTTTCTCTGAACTGTGTCAAGGGACTGTGCTTGACATCCACTCAGGGCTTGAATTTCATCCCTGCTTTTGGACTTATCATCAAAGGTTCACCCGACCCCAGGCTTCCTCCTCATTCTGGAATGTGCCTTCCCCATGCCAAACTATTTATAGACCAGAAAAGAGAGATTTTCTTCCCCCTGTGATTAAGTTAACTGCCTCAAATGGTTTGCAGGAGAAATGACATTGTTCTGCCACAGTTGCTGAAACAGAAATCTGTATCCTCTTTCTTGCAAATAGAATTCACCGGTCTGCCCAGTTAGCTACACAAGTGGCCAAAATTGTGGAAACCTTTTTGGGGAAAGTGTATTTCCGAGGTTTGATGGCTCATAACACCTGATTGGCTCTCTAAACACTCGTGCTCATTGGCTACATTCATTTTTTAAAAAATTTAAAATTTAAATTTTATTAACATATAAAACACATACATACACATTCACACAATACACATACACAACACAACACACTACAGTGGTACCTCAAGTTACATACGCTTCCGGTTACATACGCTTCAGGTTACAGACTCCGTTAACCCAGAAATAGTGCTTCAGGTTAAGAACTTTGCTTCAGGATGAGAACAGAAATTGCGGCACGGCGGCAGCAGGAGGCCCCATTAGCTAAAGTGGTGCTTCAGGTTAAGAACAGTTTCAGGTTAAGAACGGACCTCTGGAACGAATTAAGTACTTAACCCGAGGTACCACTGTACCTGATTTTCATAACATAAATCATACCTACATTACTCTATATAATACCTATCTATACTGTACATATCAACATACCTACACACCTGCCCCACACGGACACCCACCAAGTGACTTGACTTCCAGCTGTTCTTGTTACATTACTTTATTTTTCCAACTAGCTTAAACACATTTCATTATTTCTTTAATCTCTTCTTCTATCTTGACTTTACTCTCCTTTCACTCTAATCATTTTCTGGATTCACTCAATATCTGTCAGAAATTCTACTTTTTCCACATAAATTTTGATGTATTCCTTAAAGATAGCCCACTCCTTATTCACTTTTTGTACCATATCTCCTCTTATCCTCCCTGTTAGTTCGGCAATATGGAAGTATTCCATCATTTTAGATAACCAGTCTGTTTTAGTTGTGACGCTGCTACTTTTCCAATTTTTGGCCATCAATAACCTTGCCACCATAGTTGCGTACATAAATATTGGTCTGAACGTTCTTTTTATTTCCTCTGACATGATTCCTAGGAGAAAGGATTCTGTTTTTCCCCCCAAATGAAAATCTAAAAATCTTTTTCAGTTCGTTATAGATATTTTCCCAGAATCCCACTATCTCTTTGCACTCCCACCACATATGTAGGAAGATTCCTGCCCCATTCCTCGGCTACATTCAAATGAAGGCAAGCTACGGCATATCGACCTGAGCAAGTTGTGCTTTTTTTCTGGTTATTTGGCTATAACTTTGGATAGAATACAGATAATTGAACAAACCTTGTTGCATTGCATTCTTCATTAAATCATCTTTCCACTTATTTATAATTTTATGGTATAGTTCCCCCCCAAAAAAGTGGTGTTATGCTCCACCAAACATCAGAAATACCCCTTTTCCAAAAGGTTTCCACAATTTTGGCCACTAGTGTAAAGCTCTTGTTTGATGACAGCAAGAGGATGATATTTGATTTTTGCTGTAGCGAGTCTGCTTTTCCTATAGAAACCCATGAGGAGTGTCTATGATTTGGCTGTATATGTTTTGATGGTTATTACCATATTTTTCGCCCTATAGGACGCACCGTCCCATAAGGCGCACCTAGTTTTTTGGGGGGGAAATAAAGGAAAAAAAGATTATTTTCCCCCCGGCGCAGGGCTGGGGCGGAGGAGGCCAGCCCGAGCTTCCCCCGACCCCAGCCCCCAAACAGGCAGCTCTCTGCAAGCCGTGGGAGCCCAGCGCTGGCTCCCGCTGCTTCCTGAGAGGTCCGCGAAGCCTGGACGTGCTGAGCTCAGCGAGGGCAGGCTTCAGCATGCAGGCAACTCCTTCGCGGAGAGGTCCGCGAAGCCTGGACACGCTGATCTCAGCGTGCGCAGGCTTCAGCATGCAGGCAACTCTCCGCAAGCAGCAGGAGTGCTCCCGCTGCTTGCGGAGAGGTCCACGAAACCTGCATTCGCCCCATAGGATGCACACACATTTCCCCTTCATTTTTGGAGGGGGAAAAGTGCGTCCTATGGGGCGAAAAATACGGTATCTTCTGTTGATGTTGACGGGGCAGATTGTTTATGACTTCTGGTCAAGACATTGAATTCTGGAAGTCCGTTCTTAAACCAAAACATTCTTACACCAAGGCGTGCAGCGGGGGACTCAATTTTACAAATGCAACACACTCGACAGGAAGCAAAACAGGTTCTTATCGCACGGCAAAGTTCACAAACCAAAACACCTACTTCCAGGATTGCAGCGTTCTTAATCCAAGTTGTTCATAATCTAAATTGTTCTTAAAGCACGCTATCACTATACTTACTAACCCCCCTTGTGCTGGGCTGGGGGGGTGGGGGGGAGTTAAACTGAGTGGAGATGCTCCCCATCTTGGTTCTCTCAGCTGAGCTGGGGCCTCACCCTTCATTGGCACCCGTGGTGCACATATACCAGGCAGGACCCGTGGCAGGGCATCAAGCATAGCCAGGGCCTTTTCAACACTGGCTCCAGCCTGGTGGAACGCTCTGTCTCATTAGACCAGGGTCCTGCAGGATCTGATTTCTTTCCGCAGGGCCTGTAAGACAGAGTTGTTCCGCCTAGCCTTTGGCTTGGAATCAACTCGATCCCCTTCCCCTCTTACCTTTCTCCTTCTGTGATGGAACTCCTATTTGGGGACTTCCTTCGCTTTTTTTCTGGCCCATGCATCACCAGTGTAGATAGTTGGCCTTGGTGAAGATTTGATGTTTTCATCCCCAAAAAGTTTTTGATTTGAGTTTCTGCTGAAATGAGGCTGCATTTTAATGTTTTTAAGTTATATTTTAATCAATGGTTTTATACCTGGTGTTAGCTGCCCTGTGCCTGGTCCTGGCTGGGGAGGGCTCTGGTTGAGGCTAATCTAACTTCCTTAGGGCCCGGGACCTCTAGGGTTTTGCTATTTATGGACCTTAAGGTCCTCCGTGGGGCATACCAGGAGAGGCAGTCCTGTAGGTATAAGGGTCCTAGGCCGTGAAGGGCTTTAAAGGTCAAAACCAGCACCTTAAATCTGTCCCTGTACTCCACTGGGGACCAGTGCAGCTGGAAAAGCACTGGGTGAATATGCTCCCATGGCAGAGACCCCATGAGGAGCCTCGCTGGTTTGTCCTTGCAGGACTCCATACCTGGCTCCAGGGCAGGGCTACATATGACATCAAACGCTGCGCAGTCATGCTCTTAAGACAGTTTGTGTACCCTTTCAGGGAAGCCAAAATCAGCATGTTTGTTTGAGATCATTTAAGGCAACATTCCCTTTCCCTCAGAATGCTTTCACAGGTCTTTTTTTTTATTATAATTACTGTCAGCATTTTATTCATTACTTCCTTGTATAATTCCAGTACGGGCAATAAAGAACGCTTGTCTTTTATTTTGTTTCCCTTTTAAACTTCTTCCTGGTTTGTGGATTGCTGTTCGCACTAAGCTTCTTCAGTATGGCTTCATCTTAGCTATATATATCTTGGCTAGTAGGCTGAGCTAAGGGACAGTCCCTGGTAAAGGCAAAATCAAATCTTTCCCATGACGTTGAAAAGGCTACAGTTCCTAAGTGTATTTCCTTGAAAAGGTTGTCTCAGTGGCATCAGGATGTGTGTGTGTGTGTGTGTGTGTGTGTGTGTGTGTGTGCACATTCTGGTGGTGGGCAGAGCAGAAAACGCTAATTTTATTTTTGTACAGGGGGCAAGTCTCTAAGCACATGTCCCTCTCTGCCTCTACCCAGGTGAGCAGGAAGCATTTTCAGAGATCAAGGGCACCTGCTAGCCAGGTAAAAATATCCAGTGAGGGTGAAAACAAGGCTGGTGAATCAGTGGTGTAGCATGCGAAGGATGGGGGGAGACAAGGGCAGTTGCCCCAGATGCAAAAAGTGTTAGGGGGTGCAACATTTCAATACCTGGTGCAGCTGTGCACTTCCACAAGTAGGCTCTGTTGAAAACAGCTTCTCCATTCAAACCAGGAAATGACCTCTCCAGACAAAGGGACGACTCTTCTTATCTCTGCAGCTGCGACCCCCTGGGTGATACAGATGCTGTTAAGCAGTTGAATGTGCAAGTGTACTCCATCAGTTTCTCTCCTTCCCATATCCTCTGCGTTGCCACGGGCACTAGCAACCCACACTACACCACTGCGGTGAATAGTCTGGTCCGGGGAGATGTGGCCTAGGAGGGTGTGCAGCCTGGTTTTAACCAATAGGAGGGACTGTTTCATAACTCAACCTATAACTTCCATTTTGACCTACGATAATACAATCCACCAGCCAGGAAGAAGCTTAAAACAAAACAAAGAACTTTATTGCTGATAACTGACAGAAAACAAAACAAAGAACTTTATTGCTGATAACTGACTGAAAACAGTAAAGAAAAACGAGAACAGCAAGACAAGTCCCATACTCATTGCATTATAACGTTATGAGTTTGTGGGTGCCTTGGCCTGCCTTCTAATTCCTGGACCACACTTTTAATTCCTGGGTGCTGGACACTGGATTTAGCATGTTAAAATCAAACCAGGCATGTTCAGGAGATCACCTAGGATGGGCCATTAAGGAAGACAAAAGAAGATTTGATATCCCGCCTTTCACTCCCTTTAAGGAGTCTCAAAGTGGCTAACATTCTCATTTCCCTTCCTCCCCCACAACAAACACTCTGTGAGGGGAGTGGGGCTGGGAGACTTCAAAGAAGCGTGACTGGCCCAAGGTCACCCAGCAGCTGCATGTGGAAGAGCGGAGATGCGAACCTGGTTCCCCAGATTACGAGACTACCGCTCTTAACCACTACACCACACTGAAAGTGATAAGCCATTAGGGATTTTGCGAGAGAGAGGGGTCTTACCTTGAGTTGGGTAGAAGAACAAAGACCCGTAGTAGAGTTTCAGGTTTGCAATTTGCCCTGGTGTGTTCTAAAGGAAAAGTCGGAAAGCTGTGAGGCAATGGAAAAGCCATCTAGGCAGCTGCCTAGTGCAAAATTAGGAGTTATGGAAGGGGGAGGGGAGCAAGGCAAGCTGCAGAGTGACAGGAAGGTAGGTTAATGGCTGCTTGAACCCAGGACTGTGCCTATGAGACCCTCTTGAATGCAATGCTGTACACCCCTCTATCTGAGATTCAGGTTGTATATATGTGTAAATAAACCATATATGATAAAGACACTACAGTCTTTGCTGTGCCTCTTTTCCGAAGGAAACACAAACCCCAAGCAAGCGTCTAGAATCCCTGGAATCTCGCACAGCTGTGGCGATTGGTTTGGTGTGTAACAATAGCAATTTATCTTTGTACATTTATTTGCCTTGCCTTCCTCAAGATCCTGATGCCATTAACCAAACAGCAAAAAAATTCTCAAGCAAATCCACATCCGAGAAGTGAGAGTTTGAGACTTCTGCTCCCGGCTAGTTTTATGTGTGATGAGGAACACACTTTTAATATGCATGCAAATTATATTGTGCCCAGCTTTACTGATAAGCAGAGATATCAGGTCCCTCTTTATTGTGTAGAGAAGAATGACTCAGCAGTCTTCTTTCCCTTGTACCAGGAAACGGAATCTGACTTTGGAAATCAGGCAGTAAATCTGACAGAGATCCATTTCTTATCTCTTTGGCACTGCTAGCAATCATGACCATTTTCATGTGTGTGCGTGCATGGTTATAACCCCCCACATCAGATTCCATATTCCCCCCCCCCACATCAGATTCCATTGATGCAAATAGACAAAGAGCAAGAGAAATAAAAAATGGTGTTTGTTTTGTGTAAATCCTGTTTCTCAAGCCCAAAAGATCTCCCCCAGAGTGACTTGTAAGAAAATTAAACACAGCGAAAGCATTTAAAAAGAGAGTCGCACAACAGTGACATAAACCATTAGACCTGCAGTAAATATAATTGTATTAAAAATAAATAAATCGGAAAAATAAATGGCCTAAAGGATCAACAAATCAAAAAGGTGTTTCAATTGGCACAGTGCCATGGAATGCCATGGACAAAAAAGACATAATTCTCACTGCCAAGTAAGCCTCCTTGGAGAAGACATTCTCAAGCCAAGGGGCTGCATGGAAAAAGCCCCTTTGCAAGTTGCCTCACCTCTGAAGGCAGGTAGGCTTGAAGATAAGGATGCTCTGAATACTCTGGCAGGGTCTTGTGGAAGAATGTGGAATCCTGGAGCTAAAAGGTAAAGGTTAAGGTACCCCTGGCCATTAGGTCCAGTTGTGGACGACTCTGGGGTTGCGCGCTCATCTTGCTCTATAGGCTGAGGGAGCTGGCGTTTATCCGCAGAAAGCTTCCGGGTCATGTGGCCAGCATGACTAAGCTGCTTCTGGCAAAACCAGAGCAGCGCACAGAAACACCGTTTACCTTCCCGTCGGAGCAGTACCTATTTATCTACTTGCGCTTTGACATGCTTTTGAACTGCTAGGTTGGCAGGAGCTGGGATCAAGCAGTGGGAGCTCACCCTGTCATGGGGATTCGAACCGCTGACCTTCCAGTTGGCAAGCCCTAGGCTCTGTGGTTTAGACCACAGTGCCACCCGTGTCCTTGACAAAGTAATAATCATAAATAAATAAGAATAATAATGCGCACCCCACCCCTGAGACCATTCCATTGTAACTATCTAACTTCCCAAAATTTCAACACCTCTCGCGATGGTCTAAGCGGCTTAGTCATGCTGGCCACATGACCCGGAAGCTGTCTGCGGACAAATGCCGGCTCCCTCGGCCTATAGAGCGAGATGAGCGCACAACCCCAGAGTCGTCCACGACTGGACCTAATGGTCCGGGGTACCTTTACCTATTACTTTGTCAAAATAAAAGTAAAAATACTTTTTAAAAATAATAATAAAAAAGAGTGCTCCCGCCACATTCCCAAAGCCCACCCAGCTTTGGGAAGAGGCAGCACAGCTCCAGCATCCTGTGAGACATCCGGTACTTCTTTTCCAAAGCTCCGGAAGCTTCTACCTGGCTTCGAGAGGGAGGCGCAATGCTCACATGCACAATGTCAGGACATCGCCCCCCATCCTCTCAAGCTGCTGCCTCCAGCCCTAACTGTTCCCCTATGAAAAAAAATATCACTGCACTCTACTGATGCTCACCCCTGGTGGCCTGTTTGAACAGTGCCCCCCCTTTCTTCTTTTCCACGACACCCTTAATTATTACAGCATGTGTGTACACAGTGCGACAGAGCAAATTATACAGATGGGGGAAAAGTACTTCTTGGGTAATTTATGAGTCATGTTTTGCCTAATTCTTCTGCTGAATGTAGGTTAGCGTGTCACCGCAAAGAATTCTCAGAAATGAATTTCCCCAAATATCCAGAGTTCTTAAAAAACACAAGCCAACCCAAACAAAAGCAGTCAGCCACACCATCCTTGCCCTGCTTTGGTCTGGAACAGTTTCACTGCTTGTACAGCTGTCGTTGTTTTGCTTGCTTTTATAACTGGATAGTGTAATGTTGTAAACTGACCTCGGTTGAAGGGCACGTAGGAAATCTTAAAAATAAATGCATCCTTTAATACTAACAGAAAATATATACATATACAAACACATATACACACAGAAACACACAGAAACACACACACACACACAGTGCTTTTTCTGGGCGGATGCAGGGGTACATATATTATCCCTAAACATTTTGTAAATCTAAGTTTGGCCTCATCGAGGGGCAGTATTTCAACATGAGTAGGAAAATGAGAGTACCCCTAAACATTTTATTTTAATAGAAAAAAGCACTGTGTTTATATATATATATATGTGTGTGTGTGTGTGAGAGAGACAGAGAGAGAGAGAGAGAAATGGTATTCTACCAGGGAGTTTCGGAATTTTCAGTCTGCCTATGTTTTTGCATAATTGAATGCAAGTTTGTGTAAAATTTTATTTATGCTAACTGATGTTAGCCTTGACACAGATCTGTTTCCCCCTTTGCTTGCCAAGCTTTTGCTCTGTGATGGTTGGATGCATAGATGCAAATAAACACATCTGAATCTTATGGAGGAACTGAGGCAGGGCCTATCATTTGGCCAATTAAGCCTCAGGCAGCTGGGTTTTTTGGGTTGTTGTTTTTTTTTACAGTGGGGGGTGTCATGAAAGGGCATCAAACAGTCATGATCAGAAAAAGTACGGACTGTTCACTGTCCACCTCTCTCAAGAGAAAGGCTGTGCTTTTATTCCCATGAAGCCTAGGAGCTTTAAGCAGGTTTGCAGCCAAAAATCTTGATCTTCTGAGAGATGGCAAGATCGTGGATTGCCCAAGGAACAGATCAGATCAAAGGAACTACTCTAGTTGTTCCCTCCGGATCAAATAACAATTTTAGATATTTGACTTGCAAGGCTGTATTATTCAGGGGACCCAAAGAGACCAGGCCACTGCCACCCCGAGTCTGTGCCCTTAGGCATTAAGAACTTTGACAGGTGGGCAGGGCAATGCAGCTGTCAATCATCTGATGTCATAAGGACAGAAAAGGTTCTGGACCAACATTTTCTCCCCACCATCTTTAACCCAACGAAACCAGTAGTTTTCTGGACATCTAACTATATTTTGAATCCTGGCTACAGGTTGTTTTGGTCCATAAAGGGGTGGGGAAAGTGTGGTTCTCTAATGTTTACTGGACTCCTCACCTCCATCTTCCCTGACCCACAGATATGCCGACAGAGGCTGATGGAAACTGGAATAACAACATTTGGAGGGTCACAGGTTTCCCAAGTCTTTCCCAGAAGAACAAATAATTCTACTTTCATTTTAAAGGATTGGACTTTCAGAGTGCCCTTCTCTGCCACTGATAATGTCTGAACATATGCTTGTCATTCTCATACATAATAACTTTGTAAGAAGAGTGCTTTTTATTCCTTAGACACACAGTTTAAACTAACGGCTTTCCCCCGCATTTTTCCTCCTTCAGGGATTTCTTTGCAGAACACAAGCTTCTAGTAAGTATAACCTTTTCATTGTTCTAGAAATTAAAGTATTCAAATACCTAAGTGGACTTCAAAGCTACTTCAGAGCTTGCTCCTTGAAATTGCCTGCTCAGCTATAGACATCACCAGTGATTCTCAATGGCTGTACAGTTGTACCTTGGGTTAAGAACTTAATTCGTTCTGGAGGTCCGTTCTAACCTGAAACTGTTCTTAACCTGAGGTACCACTTTAGCTAATGGGGCCTCCTGCTGCTGCACCGCCGCCACACAATTTCTGTTCTCATCCTGAAGCAAAGTTCTTAACCTGAGGTACTATTTCTGGGTTAGCGGAGTCTGTAACCTGAAGCGTATTTACCCTGAAGCATATGTAAACCAAGGTACCACTGTATTAGGAAAATTGCATTTCACAGATGTACTTGTTAGGCAAAACATGCATATTGGGAGAAATTCTCACCGCAAACACTGACAAGTTTTCATGAGGACTTTTAAAAATAAAAACGGTGAACTGATCTGGAAATGTGGAGAACTGAATTGAAGATTAGAAAAAAAATATCTCAGAACTTGGGAGACACTGAGATTGACAGATTTGTCTACTCCTAGTATAAAGGACCTGAGGTACTATTTCTGGGCTAGCAGAGTCTGTGACCTGAAGTGTCTGTAACCTGAATCGTCTGTAACCCAAGGTACCACTGTATATGACAACACATGAAAGACTTGAATAGCAGCCTTACATCTAATATAAAAATGGGGCCTGGTTTTTATACAGAGACACTATTAAGGAAAGGAACACCTCCATGTGGAAACTAAGGCTTCTGCATAAGATCTCTTAGTTCAGCTGTTAGTGACCGGTGGTGCTGTGGGTTAAACCACAGAGCTTAGGACTTGCCAATCAGAAGGTTGGTGGTTCAAATCCCGTGATGGGGTGAGCCAGAAGTGGCTTAGTCATGCTGGCCACATGACCCGGAAGCTGCATGCCAGCTTCCTCGGCCAGTAAAGCGAGATGAGCGCCGCAACCCCAGACTCGGCCATGACTGGACCTAATGGTCAGGGGTCCCTTTACCTTTACCTTTACATAGAAATTATTATTCCATCACCACTGAATACTTTCCTAATGCCTAACGTCAGCAGCTTTCAAACTTTCTACCTTCATGGGCTGCTATCCACTTCTGCATCCCCCCCCCCCCCCGTCTATCCCAGGGATCATAGAATCATAGAAGTGTAGAGCTGGAAAGGACGACAGGGGTCACCCAGTCCAATTCCATGCAATGCAGGAATCTTTTGCCCATTGTGGGACTCAAACCCATTACCTTGAAATTAAGAGGGATGTATGGACCAGCCTATTTCCAGTCTATGCCCTTTTCACAAGTGCTGAATCACAGGGCCAGTCAAGTCCCAGTTTTGTGTGTGCAAATAAAACAAACACGCAAAATTTGCATGTAAACTGTATGCACTTTGTACATACGGCAAACACATTCTTCCTCTAAAATGCACATTTCTGTTTGTTTTTCAATACCTCTCCCAGTAAAATATGCATATTTTTGGGGGGGGACTGCAAAATGTGGAGAAGTGTGTACTCTGATGGATAGCTGTGTTCTGATTTCCATACATAAATCAGAAACCAGCAAATTATATCTGTTTGATTTAAAATGCTCACCAAATGGTTTTATCTCCCACCCTTAGCCTATATCACAGAATCCTCTGTGTCACAGAGGACTCTTGGAAGAGGCGTATGTTCTAGGAAACCCACTCAATTCATACAGAGAGTTGGTTAGACATGTTGGGTCTAATAATCTCAGGAATCGTATTACGCACTCTGGAACATACCCAACCCTTCTGTGCCACTGAGCTTGTTGTATTATTTATTTCATTTAGGAATCGCTTCCCCTAAACAACTTGAAGTGATTAAACCATAAAAACATCAACAATAAGAACATCTCTAAAACAATTTCAAGTCCATACAGATACAGATCAAGCCAGAATATCAGGGACAGACTTGTGCTTGTTCATCTCTCAAGAAAGTTGTGATAGGCAAACTGCCTTTGGGAGAAAGATCTCAGTCATTGCTGATCTTCCTTCTGAAGAAGGAATGATAAGCTTCCATACATCCTCAGGATTCCCCAGAACATGCTTATATGAAAATTCCCATAATAACCTTGGGAAAGCCCTAAGCATGACACCTTGTGGCATTCCTCCACAGTGAGTAGCACGCATTTGTAAGAATATCCACATCCATAGTTCTTGTATTGATCTCATAAAGGTGATGATTGTATTCTGACTTACTTGTTGCTTAGTACAAAAAGTCTCCAAGCAACTTCTGAGAAGGTTAAAAGTCCAAAGATGCCCCAAACCTAATAATAACCTACCAATTAACCCATCAGAAGAAACGCCAGCACCAGAAACATTTAATCCAATAGCCCCTCCATCAGAGTCGTGTGAAATAAGATCAGTAGATGAGAAATTTTTGTGTCCGTGATAACCAAAAATATTCAGACCAAATGGTTTGGAAGATTATGGTGCCCTCTTGTGTAAATCTGCCATTTAGCCACAGCTTTGCAGGAGTCCTTCCACTTTGGAATTCGAATCCTCAATCCAATTCCCCAGAAATATCTAATGGGCTTGACAGTGGAAGAAGAAAACCCCAACATCACTAAGTGTGCTATTAATTTAGTCCCCCCCGCCCAAGATAAGAGCAGCTCTAGTCCTGTGGCGAACGGCAAGGAAACTTTGGTTTGTCTGATATTGGATTTCAATTCCTATCATCCCTGAACCTTGGCCAACTCTACTGATGGGAGTTGTAGTTCATCAGACATCTGGCTTCACCACTCTAGGCCCAGTGGAGCCAGTTCTGATCTTATGCAGCAGAAAGGGCAAATATTGAGTTTTTGTCTGCAGAAGAAACCATGAACATCCCTATTCTCTTGAATGCTTCCTAAATGCTTTGCAACCCAACTTGGCTATTGCACTTGCTTTTAAAAACTCTCTCTTTTATTGGTCTTCATGTAAATACAAGAACAAGATATAGCTTCTGTAACTAGTCCAGTGGTACATTTGTATAAAGTTTCATATGCAGTACACAGTACACAAGGAATATGTTTATTTATGCATTATCAATTCCATACTCTCCAACGGTTCCACGGTGAAAATAGGGACGTCCCATCCCATAAGGATAATTTTACTATTTATACCCTACACATCTTACCGGGTTGCCCCAGCCACTCTGGGCAGCTTCCAACATATATAAAAACATAATAAAACATTAAGTATCCTCTCCACAAAGTTTCTTATGTTGAAGGTGGAATAAAAGTATCTTCTGCCACATTTATAAAGGAAAAGAATGGAAGCCAAGTCTCGTCAAAAGTGTCCATCTTGGAAGTGCCTTTAATTACCCTTCTGTGGTGAGGAAGGCATTCCCATAGAGCCACATTCCAAATATTATTTACCCTGATTTCAATGGGGATTTCTTTAGGTTGTTTCCAGTATCGGTCTATTGTTAATCAGGCTGCTGATAATTTGAGCCTGTCTCTACAGCCTTTCGAGAATACGGAAGAAATTGTAGTGTTTATTTTGGCTAGACATGATGGAGTCCAGGGGCAGAGAATAAGCACTCACCCTTTACATTGTGGGTGCCCTTTGAGGGATCACATGCGGTGCTACAGTTCCCAGGGAGCTTAATGGCAAACAGGGGCTGGCCTGCCTCTCATTGTTATTATTTGGAGGTTCACACCCAGCCTCAGTAATCAAGTTTCTTGCTGGGAAGTGGGGCCAGTCCCATTTATAAATAGGGGGTGGAGCCGACAATAGCCAGGCAGTTGGCTCTGGAGAGTCACCCACCCTCCCCTCCCTTAGTTTAATGTTATTTGCAGGTTAACTTTTTATTCCTGTTTAGCGGGCACTGCTGCGGTCTTTGACTGCTTGCTGTTGAAGGACTGGGAAGAAATTTTCCTGCGTTGGCAGGTTTTGTCTTCTCAGTAGCAATTTGCCACAACTTTGGCGGTTATGGCCTTGGGTGGAATCCTTTTCTTCCCTATAATAGGGGGGGGGGCTGAAGTGGTGACTCACCCCCCTGTGACAGTGATTCCTGGGTCCCCCTTTAAAGGGGTTAATGTTGGGATTTCAAGCCCTTCTCATGATAAGCTGGCAGCAGTCCAGGCACCTGGCTTGATTCCCTTTTGACCTCCCTGGCTGCATTCCCCAGCAGACGCAGGCAAGGTCTCGATCGGCGATTCTTCTCAAACATGAGAAATAACACACCCCTCTTTCCTGCCTCCCCCAGGCAGGGGAAAGAGATAGACAGAAACGTGTTTACATGCTTTTATTTCTGTCTTTGCAGCGTTACAGAAAACGTGACTGCTCTCACCAAATTCCAGCAGTGTTGTAACTAACACTTCCTGTGCTTCCTAGTACAGCTCATATTATACTGTGAGGTAATTCCGGTGCTGTGCACTGTGAAATGACTGCCGTTCTGTTCCCAGAGCAGTCCCAACATTCCCATCATGTTTACACTTCAAGCTAGGACTTTGCAGCTGCATTGCTTCATTATCGTAACAATATAATGGGCGTCACTGGCCATACACTGAAAAGTTGTCAGTAAACTACCCTGCATGCGGGGATATGGGCTTATGTCTCACATTGCACTCCCATATCCCATTTACCCTGATGCACCCCAGTTCCCCCGACTGGGGGGCTGGGAGGGATACACGCCCAAGGCCTAAGCCAAGGTCTTCCTACATTCAGAAGTTTAATAAAGTTGTGGCTTAATTTTAATTCCATATAACGTCGTCAGAGTCTTTATTTCTTCCTTATGATCCCTGGGGGCTGGGGCTGTTGTGGCCTGGTCACGCAAATATAATTTTAAGAAAAGCCTCCTGCCAACGAGCAGAGATTGTTTGTAGGGACAACACTTTTAAAAAACATTTTCCTGCACCTTTTAAATATATGGGTCTACCCACAGGTGGTATTCTTTCCCCCCCCAATTAATCCTGTATTTATTAAAAAATTTTGTTTAAACAGTAAGAAAACATAGGAAATAACATATAATTTTTCAATATCCACATTTCATTCACCTCCTTGGACTTCCTCACAACTCTCGTTCCTGCATTCCAAAATCTCAAACTTTACCCAGCAATTTATTACCTTATTTAAATTCTTATAATATAATTTTCCAATATTATATCCCCAATTTTAGATAATTTAGTTCCTGACTTTTACATACTTAGTTTTAACATAGTATTTATCCAAAATTTATCTTTTCTCTTGATTACATTTATCTTCATATTCCTTCACAGGTGGTATTCTTAGCAGCTTCTGCCATCCTGCTCCTGCCTCTCTCTCTCCTACCACCCTGAGAAGCATGAAGCTGTGGACCGTCATGAAGTGTGCAGGACAAGGGCAATGCTCTCTTCTCTTGAGTGTTAAGGGGACACTACATCTCGAGGGTAAGTAGGATTCAATGTGGAATCTCTGCAACAAACAGGTCGGGCGCCATGGCAGGATGGCGACTCTGGATCCGGCAGTTGTGCCAGAGGCAATGGGTTTTCCTGGGCTTTGGTAAACCCTTTTGTCAGCGACCGTGCTGAGGAAGGCTGCACTGAGGAAGAATGGTGGGAGCCACCCCCTCCCCCTGACCCTGAATCTTCCCAGGAGCAGGAGGACAGTATAGATTTGGAACAGTGGTTCGCAGAGGGGCATAGTTCAGAAGGCAGAAGCTGGGAAATACTGGATGGGGAGCAGCTAGCAGAAGAAACACTAGAAGAGAGAGAGAGTTAACAGATTCATTCCTCTGCTCAGCCCAAGGTCAAGAAGAGCTTGGAAAATCTCAGAAATAGGGCCGGATTTAGGTTTGATGAGGCCCTAAGCTACTGAAGGTAATGGGGCCCTTTATATGTCCAGTTCTTTGTCAACATCAAATTGCTGCTGTTTTTTGTGTTGAATATACAGTGGTACCTCAGGTTAAGAGCTTAATTTGTTCTGGAGGTCCATTCTTAAGCTGAAACTGTTCTTAACCTGAGGTACCACTTTAGCTAATGGGGCCACCGTGCAATTTCTGTTCTTATCCTGAAGCAAAGTTCTTAACCCGAGGTACTACTTCTGGGTTAGCGGAGTCTGTAACCTGAAGCATCTGTAATCTGAGGTACCACTGTATGCTATATGGTAATTTATGGACCTAATAGGTATCTAAAGCCATTTGCACATAACAAAATAGGAGCCTACACAACACAAAACACTGTTGCTGTATGTAGGTTTTATTTTATTTGTTTTTTATCTTATATTTTGGAAATGTACACCCAGTTTTTTCCCTTTAATTTTTTTGGGGCCCCCAAGAGAGTGAGGTCCTAAGCTATAGCTTGTTTAGCTTATACGTAAATCTGGCACTGCACAGAAAGCACAGAGGGTACAAGCTCAGATTACAAGATGTAGTTAGTGATGTAGAGATTAATAGGGATGGAAGAGGGTGCAGTCCTTCATTGGGAGCACCACCATTCTGGTAAGATGTTTTCTTTTGTCCTTCGCTGTGTTTATTAAAGAAACTAACTGGTAAGAGATGGATGCGGGTGGCGCTGTGGGTTAAACCACAGAGCCTAGGACTTGCCGATCAGAAGGTCGGTGGTTCGAATCCCCTCGATGGGGTGAGCTCCCGTTGCTTGGTCCCAGCTCCTGCCAACCTAGCAGTTCAAAAGCACACCAGTGCAAGTAGATAAATAGGTACCGCTCCGGTGGGAAGGTAAATGGTGTTTCTGTGTGCTGCTCTGGTTTGCCAGAAGCAGCTTAGTCATGCTGGCCACATGACCTGGAAGCTGTCTGCGGACAAACACCGGCTCCCTTGGCCTATAGAGCAAGATGAGTGCGCAACCCCAGAGTTGTCCATGACTGGACCTAACGGTCAGGGGGTACCTTTACCTTCTTAGTCAATAATAACAATCTCCTTGGCTCAGGGGGTCACATAATGATGCTTACCGATGAAACATAGAGTTAAAGCTGTAGCAACTGCTTTATTTTCCAAATAAACATACAAGTTATAACAGATCAGTGGTCAAGTCCATCAACACTGCATCTTTCTGTTTGTTTGCTTAAAGAAGATATATTTCCAGGGTGGAAATAATATTTTTTTGCCTGAAAAGGGGGCTGTAGGCCAAATAAGTTTGAGAAGAGAGCAGGACTTACAAGTATTTCTAAATTTCTTTTTAGAAAATATCCGTGGCATTGAAATTTGCTATCTCTCAATGGAAACGCAGAACTCTCAGTGTGTGAGAGTGAAGATATTGAAGGACATAAATGTAAAGTCTGCTGTAAGGAAGGTAAATGCTTCATTACACTGTTGTCAAATCTTTGCCGTTTTGAGATTTTAAGAACAAGCTATTAAATGCAAGGCTGTGTATATATATATCATATATTTAAAGCACATTACTTCCTCCAAGGAATCCCGTGAACCATAGTTTACCCTCACAGATCTAAAGTTCCCAGCACCCTTAATAAAGTATAGTCATACTTTGGAAGTCGAATGGAATCTGTTCTGGAAGTCCTTTCGACTTCCAAAACGTTTGGAAACCAAAGCGCGGCTTTTGATTGGCTACAGGAGCATCCCACAGCCAATCAGAAGCTGCAGAAGCCATGCTGGATGTTTGGCTTCCAAAAATCGTTCGAGAACTGGAACACTCACTTCTAGGTTTCAATCGTTCAGGAGCCAATTTTTTTCAGGAACCAAGTCGTTCGGGATCCAAGGTACAACTGTACAGTTCCCAGAATTATTTTGCAAAAGTGATGTGCGTTGAATTGATATTGTGTACACAGCTGAGACAGCAGAAGCTTATACTTAACAATGTCCCCCTGCCCCCATTAATATAAACCAGAAAACAAGTGGTTTTGGAACGTAGGATGTTGAGGAGAACTGGGGATGAACGTTTGCCCAGGAACTTATTTCTGACCTACAGTGCTATTGGGCCACCCCAGGCCATTCCCACTTTTTGGCTCTTTGCCTTAGTAATAGTTAAACCAGGGAAGAGCTGCAGGCACCGAGTGAGACTGAAGCTATTTGAACAGGATCTGCAGCTCTGATAAAAGAGGAGCAAGCTTTTGATTGTAATTGCTACCACATTTGCAGACTGGTTCGTGTCTGTCTGAAGAAGACACTGTGGTTTATGTTTGCATTGATATTATGAAAGGACCATAATGGCCGTATGTGTGTTGTATGGGCTTAGGGTATTTCATGTCATTGTTCCCAGATGCCTATATATATATATATCATCCACAGTTAATGAAAAACTAATGATGCCTTATGCTGTTCGCTTCGCATGTCTGCCGGTCTTCACGAAAACTCTTTATTTTAAAATCGTCAGTTCTAACATACCCCCTCACTTTATTGAGTCATTTCCAGACTGTCAGGTTTTTTTTGGGGGGGGGATGGCTGTGGGGTGATTCAATGGGCAAAATTCAAATCAAAGTGTATTTGACTTCTTGCACAGCAAACCTGCTTCCAAGTTGCCCTTTTACTTTTTGGGGTACAAAAAGTGATGGGAAAATGCACTGAAAAGTGTGGGATTACTTGACGAGATGCTGTATAACCTCCCCACAAATCAATCAGAATGAATAATCAATAGATAATGGCTATCACAAAATTTGTGCGAAAAGATGCTCTATAAAGATGTCATCTGAAAAGAACCTTGAAATTCTGATCTCTCATTCATTCATTCATTCATTCATTCTGTTAGATATCATCCCTTCCTTCCAAAGGAGCCGAGGGTGCCACACACCAGATGGTTAAAACAGTACAATTTAAACTAAAATAAACACATATTTGAAACACTTGAAAGCATTTAGAGCACCTAAGAAACGTTTAAGAGCAATCACAGTTGCTAATTTCAAGGTTGGCCTGACCAGTATCTATCAACCTGGGTATTTAAATTCTTCCTGAAAGCCAATAAAGGAGGGAGAAAGACATGCACACCAGCAGAGAGGGCATTCCACAAATGGGGAGCTACCACAGAGAAGGCCCCGTCATATATATTTATAGTCAATCTTTTCATGGAAAGTGTTTTACATTTCTTTTGCGAACCCTGGACTTAATGCTGGTTTGGGGCCAGAGGTTTGATCGTTGTCCCGATTGAGCAAGGAGATGGAGGAACACCAGAGATACACCAGTGTAGATGCAGCTGGGCAAACGAAATCTCAACCACATCAAGAGGTGCGTCTGAGACCCTTTGAATAATGCTAGTGCATTCGTAGTCAGAACTGCTGCTAACCACAGCGTCTTCCCTGCAAGCAGAGCTGAATCAGGGTCAGTACTCATATGCATTGATGGAAGTGCGCAGTGGGGATTTCTGCTAGGTCCCAATGCATAGGATTGCAGCCTAAATTTCAGAGACCATGAGCTTTAAAACCTGTACAGTATCATTCGCTCCAATATCAACGAGTGATTCACTGCTGATTTCAGTGAATGATTCCTGTTTGTTGTTGTTGTCGTTTAGTCGTGTCCGACTCTTTGTGACCCCATGGACCAGAGCACGCCAGGCACTTCTGTCTTCCACTGCCTCCCGCAGTTTGATCAAACTCATGCTGGTAGCTTCGAGAACACTGTCCAACCATCTCATCCTCTGTCGTCCCCTTCTCCTTGTGCCCTCCATCTTTCCCAACATCAGGGTCTTTTCCAGGGAGTCTTCTCTTCTCATGAGGTGGTCGAAGTATTGGAGCCTCAGCTTCAGGATCTGTCCTTCCAGTGAGCACTCAGGGCTGATTTCCTTCAGAATGGAGAGATCTGATCTTCTTGCAGTCCATGGGACTCTCAAGAGTCTCCTCCAGCACCATAATTCAAAAGCATCAATTTTTCAGCGATCAGCCTTCTTTATGGTCCAGTTCTCACTTCCATATATCACTACTGGGATTCCTGTTTAACACAATGGAAATCTTTGAGCATGCTGTGATGTATATATACTAGGGTGGTTCATAAGAAAACTTTGTTTTGAAACTGCCTGCTCCAAAGGTCTTGTCTTACTACAATAGGGATTATATAGCTATATCTGAAATTTCATGCATATCCGTTAATATCTTGACCCTCCTCCACGAAAATAGCTGTTTACTTGGCCGTTTCCCTATGTTGTGAAGGCTTAAATTTCAATTCAGGGGGTCAAGATATTAACAGACATGCATGAAATTACAGATATAGCTATATAATCCCTAGTGTAGTAAGATAAGACCTTTGGAGCAGGCATTTTTTTAAAAAAAAGTTTTTTTAATGAACCGCCCTAGTGCATATATGTGAGAGCTCTCAGCTTCCTCCTGTGGAACATCTCAATATAAGATGTTGTTGATGGAAAAGTGCTATGAATGAATGAATGTTTGAAATTGCCGCATTCTCAAGCGATCATTGGATCTGAGCAACTGCCAGGACGCTGAGTTTGCTATAGTTTGCATTTTAGCAATGAGCTTGGAATGTGAGGACCTCGGGAAACATTTCCTTGGTAATTCCTCCTGGCAGCTTGCCAGTATGCCATGCCTCTTGATTATTTAAATCGTGGTGAGAAAATAGAAAATATACCATGTTCAAAAACAGGTTTGAACACATCAACCCAGTAGACTCAACAAGACCATAATTTAACCTCGTTTTGGAATCTTTCCAACATGATCTGGAAATTGCCTATAATTCCCTTGATTTTTTTGGTTTGTAATCCAAACAGGTGAAAGTGCAGTTTAACTGCTTTGAAGTCAGCGCAGGACAACATCTCCATGTGACCATGAGGACAATTCCAAATTACTGCGGAGTTAAAAAGAATCAAGAATATTATGTTGAAGGTTGGAATCCATCTTTGGAAATAAATGATGATCTTAGAGGTTGGGAGGGTGTCATGAATGAGAAGACAGAGATGCATGCTGACCAGGAAATTGGCAATTTTTACAAATTAGAACTATAATCCCAACTCTTGTCAGAACTATAATGCCTTCTTTCCTTGACCTTGGCTCAAGAGTTACAGTATATAGCTCTAAGTATAAATATACTTACAGTGGTACCTTGGTTCTCAAGCTTAATCTGTCCCGGAAGTCTGTTCAAAAACCAAAGCGTTCCAAAACCGAGACGTGCTTTCCCATTGAAAGTAATGCAAAATGGATTAATCTGTTCCAGACTTTTGAAAGCAATCCCTAAAACAGCAATTTAACTTGAATCTTACTATCTAACGAGACCATTGATGCAGAAAATGAAAGTAATAAACAATGTACTGCAGTCACACAATCAATCAATCAATCAATCAATCACTAGCTGAGCTGGGTTCCACACAATCACAGAAACAAAACAAAAAGAGGCCCCAAAACAAAATCACAAAATAAATAGCAAAAACAGATAGACCTCAGAGTAACACTCAAAACAGAAGTGTGGCACTCAAAATGGAAGCATAGCACTCAAAACAGAGCACATTTGGCTTCCAGAAAAAGTTTGCGGTGTTTAGGTTCCAAGTTGTTTGAGTACCAAGGTGTTTGAGAACCAAGGTACCACTGTATTAACAAATATGAACCAGGTTGGTTAGATTGATTATATTTAGTTGTGTGTAAAGTAGTGTGTTAAGGGATGCGGGTGGTGCTGTGGCCTAAACCACAGAGCCTAGGGCTTGCCAGTTGGAAGGTCGGCGGTTCGAATCCCCACGATGGGGTGAGTTCCTGTTGCTCGGTCCCTGCTCCTGCCCACCTAGCAGTTTGAAAGCATGTAAAAGTGCAAGTAGATAAATAGGTACCGCATTGGCGGAAAGGTAAATGGCATTTCCGTACGCTGCTCTGGTTCGCCAGAAGTGGCTTAGTCATGCTGGCCACATGACCCGGAAGCTGTACGCCGGCTCCCTTGGCCAATAAAGTGAGATGAGCACTGCAACTCCAGAGTCATCTGTGACTGAACCCAACGGTCAGGAGTCCCTTTACCTTTTAAAGTAGTGTTGGGGAAGGAACTCGATTGAGTTCTCATATGAAGGTGAATTTGCGCTTTCCAAAATAACGCACCAACCAAAACACAGCCGCCCTTCAAAATCTGCACTTTTCTGAATTTTGCATTGCAGTTCTTCAGCCAAGTAATTTGTACAAAACTGCAGGTCCTGGGGCAAAGTGTGCCTACGAATTCATATATGGGTGCAAGTACAGTGGTACCTCGGGTTAAGTACTTAATTCATTCTGGAGGTCCGTTCTTAACCTGAAACTGTTCTTAACCTGAAGCACTACTTTAGCTAATGGGGCCTCCTGCTGCTGCTGTGCCGCTGGAGCACGATTTCTGTTCTCATCCTGAAGCAAAGTACTTAACTTGAGGTACTATTTCTGGGTTAGAGGTGTCTGTAACCTGAAGCATATGTAACCTGAAGCATATGTAACCCAAGGTACCACTGTATTAGGAAAATTGCTTTTCACAGATGTACTTGTTAGGCAAAACATGCATATTGGGAGAAATTCTCACCACAAACCCTGACGAGTTTTCATGAAGACTTTTAAAAATAAAAACGGTGAGCTGATCTGGAAATGTGGAGAACTGAATTGAAGATTAGAAAAAAAAATCTCAGGGATTGGGAGACACTGAGATTGATAGATTTGTCTACTCCTAGTATAAAGGACCTATAGGGTGGTCCTGCCATGTTAAACCACAAATGCCTAAAATAAACAGTAGCACGAAAGGGCAATTTTCATTGGTATCATAGCTAGGGACGAAATAATTAAACCTCTTCTCCCCGTTCACTCTAGTCCTGGTGAAAATCAGCTCAGCTATTTATTTTTTTAACAAATCTTGATGTAGTTTCTAACGATGCATTGAGCATCAAATCTCATTTGACCCTAATCGGCTTCTCAGTAAGACACAATCAGAAAGCAGAACTTATTGTGAAACTCCATTTAGCGTTTCCATCCAAGCCAAGTAACCGATTTACTCATGCATTTCTTTTTAGGAAGTGTGTTCTGCCTGACTTCCCTTATTTACAGCATTTGGTAAATAAAAGAACAGAAAACTCTTTCCAGCTGCTGTATAGTTTGACCTCCAACGCGTAACACTAAAATGCTTAGCGTTTCAGTCAACCATTAGGTTGCTTTTCATTTTGTTGCATGAGAAAAAAAAACCCAAATAAGTTGTAAATAGACTTTTAAGAAGTATCTTTAAAAGTGGGAACAAAATCAAATAAATGTGTGGCCAAAGAGCTTCTATCCCATTATGGGAGACTGTGAAACAAACAATAGTTAGATGGGGTGGAGCTGGGCATGGGAAGAGAGGAACTGGATTAGACCAAAGGCCTATCTGGCCCAACATTCTGTTTCCCATAGAATAATATTATTTATTTTTACATTTATTAATTTTATTCAAGGGGTGAAAGGTGGGGTGCATGGTTGTCCTGTCCCCATTTACCAGCACAACAGCTCTGTGAGGCAAGAAGACAGACGTTTCAGAAAAATAAATGATCTGTTTTGAATTTTGCAGATTGCAGAAACAGTGATGTGGAGGAAAATATTCCAGTCTGTTTTGGTAAGCGGAGGTCCGGGAGGTCTAAATTACATGCACTACATCATGTAGAACATTTCCTTTGTTTCTGAATTCTAATAATCATAGTTTGAAACTAATCTGAAACAGAAATGCATGCTTTGGTAAACTATTATTATTATTATCTTTATTATTTGACTAGGATGTCCGTACTCTCATTGGAGAAATGTGGGGCTTACTCCTAGGTAAATATGGACAGGAATGTAGCCTTGGTGATGCTAATACTGATTGAAACCAAATGTCAAACCCAAATAGCAATCAAATCAGTCATGGAATTCCGGATCTTATATTGACTCACATCAACAGTAAAATTAAAGCACAAAAATTTGTTAATACCATTCTCTCTCCCCTCCCCCCCCCACTCCAAGTTTCGGGCATCAGAATCGTTTATGATGTGGACAGAGCGAGAAAAACCATTTTAGTGGATATTTCAGAGGCTGTTGAAGGCACAGATTATTACGTTCGCCTTTGCCACCAGTGGTTTCTTTGTGAAGATGTGGGTCCAGTCGCCTTGGTAAGTGTTTGTAGGAAACTGAAAATGGTCCACTTAGCACATGGGTATGAAAACTAAGGCCTGGGGCCCAGATCTGACCCAATTGCCTTCTAAATCTGGCCCACGGATGGTCCAGGAATCAGCATGTTTTTACATGAGTAGAGCGTGTCCTTTTATTTAAAATGCATCTCTGGGTTATTTGTGGGGCCTGCCTGATGTTTTTACATGAATAGAATGTGTGCTTTTATTTAAAATGCACCTCTGGGTTATTTGTGGGGCATAGGAATTTGTTCATCCCCCCCAATATAGTCTGCCCCCCCAAGGTCTGAGGGACAGTGGACCAGCCCACTGCTGAAAAGGTTTGCTGACCCCTGACTTAGCAGAAAGAAATGGAATTTCCTATGTTACTAAAGACATCCAAAGACCTACTATCATTTTGTACCATGTTCCTGATGAAGAGGCCATATTTGGCAGGACAGATGCATGCAATGTTTTGTCCTTTGTTGCTCTCTGTTTTCCTATCCTTTTCTCTTCTTTTTCTTCCACCTTTCTCTTTGCTCTTTTCTTCCCTCAATGCTGCCAGCATCTTGGGACATCTAACAGTGGAGGCTGGTGTGCCTTGAGACTGGTAGGGGGGAAGGCAGAGAAGGCCAACAGGAAGCAGAGCCAGAGCCAATGATTGTTGTTGTTGCTTAGTCAATTAGTCGTGCCTGACTCTTCGTGACCCCATGGACCAGAGCACGCCAGGCACTCCTGCCTTCCACTGCCTCCCGCAGTTTGGTCAGACTCATGCTGGTAGCTTCGAGAACACTGTCCAACCATTTCATCCTCTGTCGTCCCCTTCTCCCTGTGCCCTCAATCTTTCCCAACATTAGGGTCTTTTCCAGGGAGTCTTCTCTTCTCATGAGGTGGCCAAAGTCTTGGAGCTTCAGCTTCACGATCTGTCCTTCCAGTGAGCACTCAGGGCAGATTTCCTTAAGAATGGATAGATTTGATCTTCTTGCAGTCCATGGGACTCTCAAAAGTCTCCTCCAGCACCAGAATTCAAAAGCATTATTGGCCCAGGCCTGTGCAATGATTCTCTTGTCAGAAGAGATTCAGCAGGCGCCTTCTGTTTCAAACTTTAAAAGCCTCCTGAAAACTCTTCTATTCCATCAGGCATATACAGGCCATTAAGAATACCACTTTCCATAACTGTTGATGGTCCCCATTTTGATTTTTATGTGTTTTTATTATATATAAATAGTATTGTAAAATGCTTTTGTATTTTTTCTTAATACAAACATAGCCAGCATTGATAACGTTATTCTCCATAAAAAGAATACATGGGGAATTTTCTGAAAGGTTATTTACTGTGCAGAAATACTTGACTTATTGCAGGGTATTTTACAATTTCAGGTACAAGGGAAGGACTTGATGAAACCAGTCTCTTTACAGTACACTCAGTTGTTGCCTTGTCTATGTATCGAGGTAAGAATTTTCAACATGGTTGGACATGTAACCTGGTTAGAAAACGCAGTTGCTAATTGAAGGAACATTATTTCTGAGAGCGAGGGAAAATCCTTGAGTAGGAACACAACCAACTACATGAATGCATTTAGTAAAGAGAGGCTTTGTAGATAAGAATTTATTCAAAAATAGATTTTGAACTATCTGGTTATTTGAACTAATGGATCTTCCTGTTTGGATTGCAGGCATGGCCAGCGATCCCCGACGCACAGAGAACCCAGTTGTGCCCATTTAAAAATGGCAAGTAAAATATGGTTTTTTTGCTCATTTGAATGGACGCTATTCTGTCAAAGAAATGATTGTTAAGGGGAAGGTGAAATCACAGGTAGCATGATAGTAGGCTATCCGATCTGTTTTTCGTCTAAATTTTCCACAGATGTGTATCCAGATTTCTGAATTTTACCTAAAATACTTGTCCAGCATATCAAAAGTCCTTTAAAAAATGACAATAACAGATCATAGTCCTGTGTCTGCACTCTCATGGTAGATAGTAACCAGTGCCAGATTTATGTATACAGTGGTACTTCGCAAGACGAAATTAATTCGTTCTGCGAGTTTTTTCGTCTTGCGAATTTTTTGTCTTGCGAATTTTTCGTCTTGCGAAGCACGGATTCATATAGGAATGCATTGAAAATCAATTAATTCGTTCCTATGGTCAAAAAAAGTTTAAAAAAGTACATACATTTTCTAAGACTCTGGGGGACAACTCGAAGAAGGTTCCTCTTCCACTCTTTGCTTCTTGCTGAAGAACCTGTCCATGGTCTGCTGCTTCATCCACCTTTTCAG
Organism: Podarcis melisellensis; assembly: GCF_964234715.1. Taxonomy (NCBI): domain Eukaryota; kingdom Metazoa; phylum Chordata; class Lepidosauria; order Squamata; family Lacertidae; genus Podarcis; species Podarcis melisellensis. Next base: position 10,761,717 of record NC_138542.1, read on the forward strand.
CACCTCCCTGAAAGACAACATGACCCTCGTATCAAAAGTGTTCTCAAGGTCACGTGTCAGGTCCTTGTCAGGGTGGTGCCGCTGTGCAAAAGCCTGCACATCTTTCCACTTCTGGCAAATGTCCCTCAGTTCTTTCTTCTCCTTCTTCCTCTTGCCGGCCTCTGCAGCAGCAGTCTTCCTGGGCCCCATGGCAGCACAGCTACCTTCGCAACCCCCCCCCTTAAAAAAATCAGTGCTTCACATCCAAAAAATTCAAAAGCACCAAACCTCCTAGAAAACACCCCAAAAAGTTTTAAAAGTTTAACTTACCAAATAGCTGCAAAATAAGTTATGAGTTGCTATGAGTTGCTCCTCGAAGTCAAGTCGCAACTGCACCTCTTCAAGCAATGCACCCTGGGTATTAACGGTTTTAAGAAAAAGGAAACAAACTTGCAAGATGTTTTCATCTTGCGAAGCAAGCCCATAGGGAAATTCATTTTGTGAAGCAACTCAAAAAACGAAAAACTCTTTCGTCTTGCGAGTTTTTCATCTTACGAGGCATTCATCTTGCGAGGTACCACTGTAAGCTGAACAAGCTACAGCTTAGGGTCCCACTCTCTTGGGGGCCCCAAAAAATTAAAGAAAGAACAACAACTAGATGTACATTTCCAAAATATAAGATAAAAACAAATAAAATAAAACCTACATACAGCAACAGTGTTTTGTGTTCTGTAGGCTCCTATGATGTAAGTAATGGGCCCCGCCTGCTAGGCTGCTCCCTAAAATATCACTGGTTTGCTCCTTTCTATATATAGGGTTGTATTTCACTATTAATATCCTTCTTATTAATTGTATTTCAGTTCAACAATTACTTTGATAAAATACACATTTGTTATGTGCAAATGGCTTTAGATACCTATTAGGTCCATAAATTACCATATAGCATATATTCAACACAAAAAACAGCAACAATTTTTTGTTGACAAAGGACAGCTGGACATATAAAGGGCTCCATTACCTTCAGTAGCTTAGGGCCTCATCAAACCTAAATCTGGCGCTGATAGCAACAGAGCCACATCTCACTCCCAGCCAACAAAATGGTAGGTGCTTATATCTAGCTACCATTGGGGAGGAGTTGAGTTCAGTATCCCGGACACTTGAGCTATATAATGTGCTTTTACGCAGCCTTCATTTCCCTCCTGTGTTGCTTTCAGATACCAAGGCCCTGTGGGACAACGTTATTTATAATCCCAGCACAAAAACGCTGGAATGGGAAGCAGCCTGCCCTGTCCACGTTACTGTTAGCCTTTGTCAGCTCATGAAGACTAATGATCAGTGCGTTGATCTAGAGAACACGGCAAATATCGCTGCAGAGAAAGTAAGCACCAAAGAGCAAATATATGCACTGGGTCTAGTATTTCTGCATGTAGTCATTGAGTGGGAGGGCAAACGTGGTTTCACCTGAAGACAAACTGTGAAACAGTAATTGGCCAAAATGCGTTGGTCTCCTTTGAAAACAAATTTCTTTATTCTTTCCCCACAAAATAGAATTTTTTATTGCTAATTTTAATAATATATTATTTCATTCTGAAATAGGCATTCTGAATGCGTTTGAATACAAGATATGTTACTGGATGTGCATTTTGGTACATATTATTTATTTATTTATTTATTTTAAAAAATTAACATTCCAAATTATTACAAATCAAACCAAATTACTTTAATTTAATACAATTTCTTAAAATCAGGTTTCCTGCTCCTGTTGCAAACGTATGTCGATCATTTCCTCCCGTAGCTGCATCATCTCTTATTTAATGTCCAATTGTCAACCTTCACTTGTTGTTAGTCCGTTCTCGCAGCTGACAACATTTTTTTTCCACCTTACAAACAGCACCTCTGCTACATTTTATACTTATAATATCCATTTCATGTGTGTAGTTCTTCATATACATTATTCTAGACCTGGTGTGCTGGGAGAGTTAATAACTATCTTTCATTGTTCAGTTCTTTGCAACGTTTATCTTTGGTAAAGATAAACCTGCTCTGAGACCCCACAGCTACTTCTCCCCTGGCCTCCTCGCTGGCCCAAGTAGGACTAATTCAGCTAGCTAGCCATGGGGATTATCTAATTGATTTTTGATTTTTGAATTTTATTGTCATTCATGTTTTTATACTGTATTTCGTGCTGTTTTTATAATTAAGTTTTTAAAAGTGTTTTAAATTTGTTGTTAGCTGCCCTGAGCCCTGAGCCCGGGCGGGATTTAAATAAAATTATTATTATTATTATTATTATTATTATTATTATTATTATTATTATTATTAGTACTTTTTTTTTAAGCGGAGGACATTACTGCAAAATGTTAAGAGATGGGGAAAAATTGAAGGATCAATCTGTTTGAATATTCCTACCCTTGTGTCCACAAGCTATATGCAGATATACATCAGTTTGAATGCGCCTAGGATGTGTTCAAGGAGGGGGGGGGGGTGAACAAAGGTTCAGAGTAGGAGACGACATCTGTACTCCATGCATTCACTAAAAATGCCACCCACACGAGGCTTTGATGTACACCAAGTCAACTTTTAGCTGTCAGTTAGTAAGTCAAGTTTACACCAAGTCAGGCTTAGCTTTCAGTTCAGTAAGGAATATCTTTGCAATGCTTATAAATCAAGAATCTTTCCAATGCATCTAAAATCTAGCTATGCCAATGCCTGTTTTTCTCAGACGATGCCAATAACTCTCTGATCACTCTGTTTTCAATCAGGTAAAATATTCTCGAGTTGATGCACAGCCAAACCTTTGCATGAAGGTATAATTTTTCCCTTGTACATTATTTCCTTTGCTCTACTTATTAAGAGAAATCTTGTAGCTGGGTCCTGTGGAAAAGCTACGCTGTCCCCTCTGGAGAGCCAGTGTGGTGTAGTGGTTAAGAGCAGTGGACTCGTAATCTGGTGAACCGGGTTCGCTTCCCCGCTCCTCCACATGCAGCTGCTGGGTGACCTTGGGCCAGTCACACTTCTCTGAAGTCTCTCAGCCCCACTCACCTCACAGAGTGTTTGTTGTGGGGGAGGAAGGTAAAGGAGAATGTTAGCCGCTTTGAGACTCCTTCGGGTAGTGATAAAGCAGGATATCAAATCCAGACTCCTTGTCCTCCTCTTCCTGCTCCTCCTCCTCCTCTTCTTCTCTATGACTCGTAGGACGGCCATCATTAGAAATGTATTGACAGTTTGAGAAGCAGTTCAGAGAGCATTGGTTTTGTGAAGGCTGTATTATCCCATTGGAATTATTTAGTTTGTTGGGAAGAAGCGCCCAAATCTAATCTCCCCCTAACCCCCAATTCATTAGAACAGGGGGTTCCCAAACTGTGGTGCAAGGACCACCGGTGGTCTTTAAGTTTCCTTCATGTGGTCCGAGGTGTGTCTGTGGATTTGTGGTTGAAGACGGGCACAACAAGTCCTTTGCATTCAATATCCATGTTGATTTTTTACTGTATTTTTAAATTGCTCCTTATACAATGCGCAAGGAATAAAAGAGCAATAGAAATAACATCCCAAACCATACAGGATCTAGCACAGAATGTTGCAATTGCTGCAACAGGCAGAAAAATCATTAAGTGATCTGCCAAGACCCTCAGCAGTTTTCACGTGGTCCATGGTTCAGGGCAAATATTAGGGAACCACTGTGCTAGCTTCTGCACATCAGAATCCTATGGTTGTTGCCTTGGAACCAATTCCCATTGTGTTTAAGATAAAAGCCACCCTCCCTCTATTCATCTCTACATTCCATTTAGAAATTCAGATTAAGATAAAAAAATCCCCAGTGTAACTAATCACTTCTTTTTTAAAACCCCTTTTTAGTTTGCAACTAAACACGGTTCTTGGGTTCGATGCCCATTTGCTCATGGAAATCCCCAAGGTAAGGTGATTGCATTCATAAACATCTTTCTACATTTGTAAGGGCTCAATGGCAGTCATAGCAGAACAAGCTGCTTAGTCTATACCTGTGGGTTTTTTCTGTTTTGTTTTTCTAAGACCACATCTGAAGGACCGTGAATAATGAGGAACTGTATCCTTTGAATTCCTTGGTGTCCCTAAGGCGGTTGGATGTCGTCTTCTACGCCTCCTTCCGGCAACTCCTAGGAGCCAAGCTGGTGCCAAATTTATTGCTCTGCTTTCCTTTGCACCACATCAGCAAGGCCAAGAGGGCGTGGGTTTTGTTCTCTGGGCAGCCCAGGACCTCCATACACCAGCGGTGGATTTTGGGCTCTCCAATTTCAGCGGCACCCTGTGTGACGTTAAAATTCAGTGCCCCCACCTCTTGCGCTCCATTCCACAGCATTGCTATGGCACCTCCAGCACCATGGCACCCAGTGCTACCACACTGGTCATGTCATCGTAAAACCACCTTTGCATACACACTGCCCAGGTCACTCCGGTGCTACTAATGCAGTAAAAACAATGCAGGGGAGGCAGCAGTTATGAGTTACTGGTCTCTGCAGCCACAGCAGGCGCTGTGATTCTCCAGCAGTTTGCCTTCACCACTGGAGGCACACTCCATTGTCTCTCGAGACAGATGAATGCCAGCAAGTCTCATTCGAAGAAGACATTTGCCAAGGGCGGTTTATTAAAATCAACATACTAATTCGTATAGTATCTGAGCATTGGTGTGGTGTCCGATGCTCCTGGGTACACATGAACCTCATAATGCGATAGTTGTGAGATTAACTAAAGGGCGGACATTTTGTGGTCGCCTCTGAGCTTCAGCGATGAAGCTGGCTGAAAAATGAAGCAAGTATTAAATGGCAAAAACAAAAGTGTCACTAGTTAGGATCACTTCTCGGTAATTGCTTTTCTACTTCTGTTTCAGCTTGGGAAATGAATCTTGCTGTGATGGACAATAGGATAGAAGTTTCCTTCATGTCACAAGCTGCCGAGGCAAAATTTTCCGTTCATGTATGCAACAAGACAGAGGCGTCTTTATGCAACTCTACTGGAATCCACCAGCCCATCTCAGTGGTTTGTGCCATTTTTATTTCTCCTTTCTTACAAGTGAATCCTGAACGCTTGATCTACATCTGTCAGATCCTTTTAAGGCAAACATTTTGAGAAGTGTGGCATGCAGGAGAATACCCATTTCAGTCAGTGGGAAACATACTGATTAACCCTAAAGTAAAGGTAAAGGTACCCCTGCCCGTACAGGCCAGTCGTGTCCGACTCTAGGGTTGCGTGCTCATCTTGCTCAAGAGGCTGTGAGCCGGCGCCGTCCGAAGGCACTTCTGGGTCACGTGGGCAGTGTGACGAAGCTGCAGCTGGCAAGTCAGCACCAGCGCCACACACGGAAACGCCGTTACCTTCCCTCTATAAAGCGGTACCTATTTATTTATTTGCACTTAAGAGTGCTTTCAAACTGCTAGGTGGGCAGGAGCTGGGACTGAAAGATGGGAGCTCACCCCGCCGCGGGGATTCGAACCGCCGACCATACGATCGGCAAGTCCTAGGCACTGAGGTTTTACCCACAGCACCACCCGCGTCCCACATCTAAAGACCCAAGTTAAAAAAAAGAACAACTAAGTACTACTATGAGATGGGATATCATTTTTTAATAAAAAAAACCCCATCAACCCTCAAGTACCATTATGGAATTGATATGTTCTGTACAGCCACATTATGTTGTGAAATCATGTAGATTTTGAATCACAGAGTTCCCCTTCTTTTGTTTTCGAATGTTTTTTTTCCACCACATCCTCTCAGTGACTTTACAATGAACAATGATTTGCACAGAGCACTTAGCGGAAATATCCTTCCAAATTAAGTACTCCAATTTTTTTCCCTAAATGCTTGACTGACTAGAGATTGCTACATTTTGGTGTTCGGCGTTCTTTTAAAGGAAAGCACATGACAGATATTGGCCACTGAGACCTGACTTCAAACTGATTTTGATAGAACTCTGATTCACTGCTAAAGTTCGCACGAGGTAAACATTTTTAACAACAACAACAAAAAGAAGCCTCTTCTTAATTTGGAAAGAGGATCAAGATGACGACAAGATTGGCTTTGCTACTCCAAAGCTTCCATCATAGGAACCAGCTTGAAGTTTCCAATGTTCTGTTATCTACTGTAATATAATAATAATTATATATTTATACCCCACCCATCTGGCTGAGTTTCCCCAGCCACTATGGGTGTCTTACAGCACATTAAAAAATGGTAAAACATCAAACCTTAAAAATTTCCCTAAACAGGGTTGTCTTCAGGAGTCTTCTAAAAGTCACATAGTTGTTTATTTCCTGGACATCTGGTGGGAGGGTGTTCTACAGGGTGGGTACCACCACTGAGAAGGCCATCCACCTGGTTCCCTGCAACCTCACTTCTCGCATTGAGGGAACCTCCAGAATACCTCAGAGCTGGACCTCAGTGTCCAGGCTGAATGATAGGGGTGGAGACATCCCTTCAGGTATACTGGGCTGAGGCCGTTTAGGGCTTTAAAGGTCAGCACCAACTCTTTGAATTGTGCTGTCATGGATGCTTTAAGATGAGATCCCTGCATTGCAGGGGATTGGACTAGAGGGTTTGGAAACCAAGCCTTATGAGGAATGGTTGAAGGTGCTGGGTATGTTTAGCCTAGAAAAGAGGAGACTGAAAGGAAATATGATAGTCACCTTCAAATTTCTCAAGAGCTGTAACACAGAAGAAGGAATAAGCTTGTTTCTCCTGTTGGGGAGGGTACAACTTGATCCAATGGCTTCAAATGACAAGAAAGGAGAGTCCTACTAAATGTCAGAAAAAAACTTTTGCACAGCCTCCCGCAGTTTTGTCAAATTCATGTTGGTAGCTTCAAGAACACTGTCCAACCATCTCGTCCTCTGTCGCCCCCTTCTCCTTGTGCCCTCCATCTTTCCCAACATCAGGGTCTTTTCCAGGGAGTCTTCTCTTCTCATGAGGTGGCCAAAGTATTGGAGCCTCAGCTTCAGGATCTGTCCTTCCAGTGAGCACTCAGGGATGATTTCCTTAAGAATGGAGATGTTTGGTCTTCTTGCAGTCCATGGGACTCTCAAGAGTCCTCCTCCAGCACCATAATTCAAAAGCATCAATTCTTCGGCGATCAGCCTTCTTTATGGTCCAGCTCTCACTTCCATAAATCACTACTGGGAAAACCATAGCTTTAACTATACTGGACTCCAAATCCCATCATCCTTGACCATTGACCATACTGGCTGCAGCTAATGGGATTTGGAGTCCAATAACATCTGGAGGGGCACAGGTTCCCCACACTTGGAACTGGCACAGGATCAGCATGCTCCATGGACACACCAAAAGGGTGAATGTCTTCATCAGTGCAAACCACTGTGTTTTGTGGCGCAGTCAAATAAGTATCATGGCCAAAAAGGAAAATGAGGCATCTCTGTTCCCTTGGGCTAATGTGTGTTTTTTTGCTTTTGCCTCTTTCACAGGCTGGCTTGAGTTCAACGTATGTCAACATCTCAGGCAAAACATGTGGATCAGACATCTGCATTCAGGTTTGTCTTTTGTTTCGAAGGTCTTTTCTGTGCTAGCATGCAAATGATAACCAGAGGGGGAAGTAGACATCTTCCCTAATCAGTTCTTTATCATCTTATTGCAGCAGCAATGGCAAGACATCTGGGGGGGTTGGTGGGATGCATTTACCTCCTTGGGAAAATGTTAAGACTATAGCTGAGGGAGAAATTGGGGAAGCTAGATCACAAAGACAACATCCCTCAGGAAATGGAATAGATGGGTCAGAAGAGTTGTTTGTGGTGAATTTTTTTTGTAGGGGAACAGTTAAGGACAAAGACACCAGCAGCCTCCCTAAGCCTGAATGGAGTAACTGTGCCCCTGAAGGACCAGGTGCGCAGCCTGGGAGTCATTCTGGACTCACAGTTGTCTATGGAGGCACAGGTCAATTCTGTGTCCAGGGCAGCTGTTTATCAGCTCCATCTGGTAGGCAGGCTGAGACCCTACCTGCCTGTGGACTGTCTTGCCAGAGTGGTCCATGCTCTGGTTATCTCCCGCTTGGACTACTGCAATGCACTCTATGTGGGGCTACCTTTGAAGGTGACCCAGAAACTACAACTAATCCAGAATGTGGCAGCTAGACTGGTGACTGGGAGCAGCCGCTGAGACCACATAACACCGGTCTTGAAAGACCTACACTGTCTCCCAGTACGTTTCCGAGCACAATTCAAAGTGTTGGTGCTGACCTTTAAAGCCCTAAATGGCCTCGGCCCAGTATACCTGAAGGAGCGTCTCCACCTCCATCATTCTGCCCGGACACTGAGGTCCAGCACCGAGGGCCTTCTGCGGTTCCCTCGCTACGAGAAGCCAAGTTACAGGGAACCAGGCAGAGGGCCTTCTCAGTAGTGGTGCCCACCTTGTGGAACGCCTTCCCGTTAGATGTCAAAGAGAAAAATAATTACCAAACTTTTAGAAGACATCTGAAGGCAGCCGTGTTTAGGGAAGCTTTTAATTTTTAATAGGTTATTGTATTTTAGGGTTTTGTTGGAAGCCGCCCAGAGTGGCTGGGGAAACCCAGCCAGATGAGTGGGGTATAAATAATAAATTATTATTATAAGCCAGGCAGAAGATTCCTGGGCTTTGGGAAGGAGGTGCCAGGCTTCAATACTTTATTTTATTGGGAGCATTTAGGGGACTAGCCTAGTTCCCCTAGTCCACTGACCGCATGCCATTGGATCAGAAGTGGCTTGCTGGGTGGGTGAAGATGCTATGCTAGGTTTCTGGCAGGTGGGCCACTGTTGTTTACTGGGAGCGGAAAATAGAGGCGTCGCAGAGACGGACAGTGTGCAGATCTCCGTTTGGTGTTCCTGCTGGTGCATTTGCACCATGCCAGCCTCCCCACTGCTTTGCCTCTCTCTCTCCTGATAAGCAATAGCGACCCACTTGCCCGGAAGCTACGGTAGTGACTTTGACCCACTCAGGGAGCTGCTTCTGGTATGGGCAGTAGCTAAATGTTATATTGTCAACACCTATTTAGCAGATCTAACACTGCAAGAAAATGGAGGAGTTGCATTCAACTGACCAACAAAACAAAACAAAACAAAAACCTGTGCTAAGATAATAACCTTCCTCCCTTTTTTTCTTTTATAAGGGACGGAGGACAGACGTAGACTATTCCATTCCTTCACACATCTGTGATTTGCCCTGTAGTAAGTATTGATAATAGTATTGTACTGGCCACTATAGCCCAAAGCCAAGTAAAATAATGTGTGGTCTGCAGCCACAGTTGTCCCATGTGGTCGGCCCTGGGCTTGTCTTGGTGGTGGAACCTACTGTGATCCTAGAGCCTGTGAGAGGCAGGATCAAATGCTGTCCTTGCTGATTGACAATGTTCTCTTCAGCTATTGATTTGGCATCACCGAGAACAAGGTGTGCGCCCTATAGCAAATGTTCTAACAGAGACAACCCTCTCTGGGTTGTCATATGTAGTATGAAAGGACTACATATTCTTGAAACGTATGCATCAACTACAACGCGAGGACATTTTTTCTTTCCAGTTTCTGCTACTCAGAGTCAGGAACGTGATGAAAATTCCTTAAGCATCCTATCTCTAATAGCATTGCTTGTGTTGACTGTGACCATGATGGGCCTCCTGGGACATAAACTTTTATCAGGTACGGATCCATGTAAACAAAGCATGTAACCCAAGTTTGTCATGAATTCACACAGCGGGGTCTCTATATTGTGGCAGAGGGATCTGTTCTGTTTCTTCTAACTCTTAAAAAGTCATTATTATTATTTTTTTAAAAAGGTTTGATGTAGCAGTGGAATCTAGCTTCCAGGTTGGGGTGTTCTGGTTATGCAAGCCCTGGAGATATGGCAGCACGCTGGCTCAGAGTGGCTTGGGGGATACAGTGGTGCCTCGCTAGACGAAAAGAATTCGTTCCGCGATTCTCCTCGTCTAGCGGTTTTTTCGTCTTGCGAAGCAAGCCCATTGACAGCTTAGCGGATTAGCGCTACAGCTGTCTAGCGGCTTCTAGCGATCAGCTGTTAAGAGGCTTATCAGCGGAACAGCTGATAAGCGGCTTAGCGGCTTAGGAAAAGGGCAAAAAACCCGAAAAAACCCCACGGGGGGACGCAAGATTTTTCCGTCTTGCGAAGCAACCCCATAGGGAAATTTGTTTTGCGAAGCGCCTCCAAAACGGAAAACCCTTTCGTCTAGCGGGTTTTCCGTCTTGCGAGGCGTTCGTCTTGCGGGGCACCACTGTAGTTAGAAGTATCAGCTCTTGGCTGGACCAGTACCTTGAGATTCTGGCTTTTGAGTTTCTATGGTAACAGCATAGAATAATTTGCATAGGGGAAGATGCACAAGCTTTATGAAGCAAGTTTCCTCCTGGATGTGAGAATGATTGCATAAAGGGCTTGTGCATGCATTAGCTGGAGTTTCTAATAACATCCAAAGCTGTTCCCTGTTCAGAGTCTTCCTCACCCTGATTGTTCATTACAATGGTTGACGTGTCCTGATATCGGCGTCAGGGGGGGATTTTGCCAAATGTCAGGAAAACCCCGGATGTATGGCAACACGATGGAAACAGCAGCGGAAATATGGTAACCCTAATCTGTGCTGGGACACAGGTGCTTGTCTGATGTTGCGTGGAGCCTGAGTGTTGCAATTTTAGACATTTGTGAAAAAGAGCGAATTGGTTTGGCCATTGTTCCATATATGAAAGCAGCTCTGAGTTCATTGAAATAGTTAAGCAAGCTAAGTATTCAGTGTATGCAGTTAATTTTCCCTCCCTTGGAGTTAATAGGAAACTTTGAAAGACAGGAAGATTCATAACTTATTCATACGTTCCCTTCTGAACTTTCTCTTTCAAGCAAGAAATGTACATGGAGTTGATCGAACTCACTCACAGTTTCAATGTTATACCAAGCCTCCCTTCTCCTGCAGCTTGTATTAATCTTATTAAGACCAACTTGAACACCTAAGTTCATCTGTTTCCCACAGTCTGTAAAATCTTGGCTTGGAGATGCAACCTCCAGAACATAGAATGTTAATCAGCCAAAGGCCTGGTTGAAAAAGAACGTTTTCACCTGGCGCTGATGTATAATGAAGGTGTCAGGAGATCCTCCTTGCAGATGACACTGCAGAAAAGGCCTATTCTCATGTTGCCATCCTCTGGACCTCTTGCGGAGGAGGCACACTAAGAAGGGCCTGAGATTATGATCACAGGGTCTGGACTCTGTCATATGGGGAGAAGCGGCCCTTGAATTATTGCAGTCCTGAGCTGTTTAAGGTTTGATAGATCAAAACCAGCACTTTGAATTGGACCCAGAAACTAACTGGCAGCCAGTGCAGGATCCGTGCAATACGCTCAAACTGTCTTGCACCAGCGGAAGTTTCCGAACTGTTTTCAGAGGCGGCCCCATGCACACAGAACACATTACAATAATCTAACCTAGAGCTTAGCAGAGCATAGACGACAGATGTTAGACTATCCCTATCCAGGTAGGAGCAAGGGTGCCATCGAGGCCACCTGAGCCTCAAGTGACAGCAATTGGTCTTGAAATACCCCCGAGCTATGTACCTGCTCCTTCAGAGAGAGTGTAACTCCATCAAGAGCAGGCAGGCTTCCATCCATCTGGTCTAGGGAACCACCCACTAACTGTAGCTTCTTCCACCAAGCTAAGAGTTTCATCTGTTGCTCCGCCCACGTTTGTCTGCAGCTCTGGTCCTCATTAGGGACACAGGTGGCGCTGTGGGTTAAACCTCAGAGCCTAGGACTTGCTGATCAGAAGATCGGCGGTTCGAATCCCTACAACGGGGTGAGCTCCCGTTGCTCGGTCCCTGCTCCTGCCAACCTAGCAGTTTGAAAGCACGTCAAAGTGCAAGTAGATAAATAGGTACTGCTCTGGCGGGAAGGTAAACGGCGTTTCCATGCGCTGCTCTGGTTCGCCAGAAGCGGCTTAGTCATGCTGGCCACATGACCCAGAAGCAGCACGCCGGCTCCCTCGGCCAATAAAGCAAGATGAGCACTGCAACCCCAGAGTCAGTCATGACTGGACATAATGGTCAGGGGTCTCTTTACCTTTACCTGGTCCTCATTGGCAAGCAGCCACATGGCTATCTATTGGGGAATAGGGTCCTAAAGGAGATATCTCACCCCTTCTATAACCATTTTTACCAGTCCAAAATGGTCTGCTTAGGTCAAGGGTGTAGAGTGTCTGAACTCATATCCAATATAATTCAGGTCCATACTCATATCTGTTTCCTCATTTCCTTCTCTATCTGTTGCTCACCCAACCTTGTCCCAACAACAAGGCATTCCTTGACAGATGGGGGTATTCTAGAAGACTTTAGCTCACCTTGGCTTATGCCCAGCAGGGGTAACCTTACATCTTAGAAGGTACCCAAGTTGTTTTCATTTATATAACCCATGTCAGTTGTAGATATACAAATGGACAGTATTGCAGTCTGCCCATTTATTACTTATTTGAGTCAGGTGGTATGGCCTCTTCAAAGGCAATGTTTCCATACGCACTCTGGACAGAAAAGTTGTTGTTGAGCTTTTTTTTTGGCAAATTCGCGAAATAGAACATGGGTTGACATACATCCAGACACTGCTTCCGACTGCAGTATTCCAGATACATCAGGGAAATTCAGGACGTATGGCAACCTTACACTCAGGCAATTGCCAAGCTACATTTCCATATGAGGTCTAGTAGAATACCCGGGGCAGATTTGCATGATTCAAGGAACTGCAGAACTGATTCCGGTATCTATTTTTGTTTCTCTCATCCATTTCTGGTAAGATGTGCAAGCTGTAACCTCTCCTTGTAAGGAAGAGATGCAAATAAAATACCCTCCTTGCACAAACCAAAACCACAAAAAGATGCATGAGTCACTTGCACATCTTCTTTTCAACACATAATGTAATGTGCAATGCAACCTTCAAGATGCCATCTTCAGAAAACATGTTCCTTAAAATGCCAGTGCGTTCCAGGCATCCTGCTGGATTTCTGCCTTGGATTGACATTTAGGAAACAAAAATGCATATCCAGTCACACTTAGGAATGGTGGGCTGATTCAAATATGTGCACCTTGCTTTTGGTAAGTTATTGCTTCATTGTTTGAATAAGCGATGAAGCTCCATTGTTTGAATAAGTGATGAATAGTGATATATAAACTTTGTTTTTATTGTGTGATCTGCAAGGACTGTTTTGTAACTGCAACCCATCATTTGATGTTACCGTTGTTGACCTAAGTTTGGCGGATCTCAGCTCCATCAAGTGGCCCCTGAAGACATGTTTATACAAAACTTCCTTTGCTTCTTCTTGGCAAACTGTTTCTTAACTGGGTCAGATAGGAGGCTAGATAAAGTGTGATGTCATGTTTAGCATGTTGGACTAGAACTGGGGAGGCCCAGGTCCATATCACCACTCAGTTGTGAAGCTCACTAGGTGACTTTTGGCCAGTCACCATTCTTCAGCCTCACCTACTGCACCAAGCTGCTTTGAGGATAAAATTGGCAGAGGGAAAACTATGGGCATTGCCCTGGAAGGAAGACCAGGGTATCAATATTGTTACAAAGGTTGCGCACCACCTCCAGTCTCTGCTGAGTGAAAACAAGATTCCGGGGGTTCCAGGCACTGAACCAGGTTGTGTTTCCACTGGGAAAATTGAGATTCAATGGAGGCTAGTACCTATGGCTCATTTTACCCCCATACACACCTAAAGCAGCGGTTCTCAACCTGTGGGTCCCCAGATGTTGTTGGACTACAACTCCCATGATCCCTGAGCTCTGGCCTTGCTTGCTAGGTTGAGAAAGGCTGACCTAAAGTCTTCTGTGGAGGGGCTGCAGAACTAGAGTGGCTCTCATTGCCGCTCTCATAGCTTTGGCAAGCTTGGGTCTAAAACAGTCGTCAGTCATGGCTCCCAGTCTCTCAGTGTAGCCTCCTCCAGCCAACGCCACATTGAGTTCTGCCCACTTCCTCTTTTTCGTTCCCAGAACACCTCTGGATTTTAAGAAGGATGCATTTTTCTGTCACATCCTGCCCCCGTCACCTTGGCAACCTCCCCAATCTCCTGGTCCCATCCACTCCTTGGAGCAGGGGCAAAGGATAGCATTATTCAATGCCAGCTGCCCTTCATGGCCCAATACCTGATTTTCCATTGTTTTTCAATGGTTCTGCATGTAGCTAGAATCCAGAAATTTCTTGCCTGGCACAGTACTGCAGTTTGTGTTTTCCCTTTATTTCCCAAATATTATCTCAATACCACCATTTATTAATTTCAACCATTCGCCTGACAGGCTCTGGTACCTTAGATCTATGACGATATAACTGAATAATTTGAGGTGGAAGATTAACTGCTACCATTTGTTTCCCCTTCCAGTTTTTCACAAGGAGAGTCACAAAGAGAAAAGCACAGCACAAACCAAAATGCAGAGGTGAGTGCGCATTCTTTTTGGTGTGGCTTCTTGTCATTCGGAAGACACTTTGCTTGCAAGCCCCTCCAAATTGATCTAGAAGTCAATGCAACGCCGTGCCTTAGAACTGGGGAAGAAAATCTCACTTTTTCAACACCTTCTAATCTAGTTTTAAACCCTCTTCTGCTCAGAGAAGCAAAAATACAGGCAATACATGAAAATATCTGTCACAGATTTGAAATACTGCTCTAAGTCAGCCTGCCGAACTGGGGCGGGCTTGAGGGAACAATCAGGCTTCCCTCAGGTCCACTCCTGGGGGATTTAAAACAGCCCAGACCAGCCCCAGACTCCCAGTTCTTCTTCGTTGGATCAACCCACCCATCTACTTGGGCAATTTTGCATTTACTCATTGAATTGACCTTGCTATGGCTGCAGTAGTTGCCATATTTGTGGGGCCAGGGAAGGAATTGGCTATGACCTGGAGGTTTTGCCTACCCTGTAGAATCATCACAACTTTGGCAGTTTAGGCATTGGGCAACCTTAGCCTTAGTTGGAGGCAGGAGGGTGGTGGCGTTGTCTAAAACAGGGAAAGGGAACATGTGGCTCTGAAGATGTTGCACTCTAAATCCCATATGCCCCAACCAGCATGACCATAGTTGTGGGATGATGTGAGTTGGAGTCCAACAAAAGCTGGAGGGCCATAGGTTCCTCACCCCAGGTCGAAAAAATAAATCATGATTAATACTATCTGCTAATTCTGGCAGATCAAGTTAAGTTCCGGAACATGGAATGATAAAAAAAAAAGTTGTCAACAAAGCCTAAAACACACTACAGTGGTACCTCGGGTTACAGATGCTTCAGGTTACAGACGCTTCAGGTGAGAACAGAAATTGTGTGGTGGCAGCAGCAGGAGGCCTCATTAGCTAAATCTGGTGCTTCAGATTAAGAACAGTTTCAGGTTAAGAATGGACCTCCAGAATAAATTAAGTTCTTAAACCAAGGTACCACTGTATCCCCTTTTTTAATGGTGAAAATTCTCCCCACCTGACACCTCTTTCTCTTTCCTCCTCCAGCATGAAGAGCACCTGTTCTTTGCATTTATGAAGAAAAGCAACCAATTTAGAGGAACAATTTCAGCGGCCTTCTCAATAACTGTGTTACGTTTCTTGGGGCGAGTTGCTCTTACTTTGGTGAATAGTTGCCACATGCCAGTAATTCTCATTGATTTCAAGTACTATTCACGAGGTCAAGTTTTTTGAGGGCAAGCCCATACTTACAAAGCGGCCTGGAGGGAGAGAGAAGAGTGAAAACATTCTACAGTCAGTTTTGATCTCCTTCGGAATCGACGGATGTGCTCATTAGATGTTGCAGTACATGCTGTGGGAGCTGCTTTGCCATAGATTCACCCCACAGCGTTCTTGCAAGCATTCAAAGGTCCACAGCCACCAGGGTAGGGACCTGGGCAGCTTGGATCTTTCCTACAGAATCATCGCCCTCCCTCTTGGTAGGTTGGTAGTTCCACGAACTTCTGGTGGGCTTTTAAACATTTGTGGCAACTTTGTGGGATCAGCCAATGGAAAAGTGTTTCCACGGTGCTTCTGTCATGCGTGAGGGACACAAAAAGAAACTCCCCTGTGCACAGATGGTGTACTAAGGCCCCATCTGCACTTTAAAACAGTAACATACCACTTTAAACCTGGTGAACTATAGTTTGTAAAGAATTGTACTCTGGGAAGGGAAGAGGAGTTTTCCTACAATGCCCAGCCCTCTTAACAAACTACAGTTCCCATGATACTGTTCTTGGCTGTTTAAAACGATGTGATATTACCTTAAATGTCTTCCTCTTTGGCGATCATTCGCAGCCAAGTACTTCCATGAACATGGTCTTAACAGTGAGTCCGTAAGTGACACTGGAGGCCAATTCTGGATCCACACAGTGGAGACATAGGTTTCTGGGTGGGAGTTGATCACGGTGAGGGTTTGCCAAGCGTGTCTTCCTCTTAACACGTTTCTCCCTTTCATCCTGAGTTCAAGCGGCTTCAAAGTCCATGACATCTTTGGTGCCTAAATTTTGTTATTTGAAGGTCATCCCATTTATAGTATGTCACTTTGTCAAATCCAAGCGCGTCCCAGAAGTTATTGAATGGAAGAGATTTTGTTTGGATATTTGTTATCTATTTTATTGTTTGTGTCCCCCTCCTCCTTATGAGCTGTTACTTTTTATTACTGAGGAATAAAAAGCTCCTGTCTTGCCATGGACAGAAACCTAACCCTTAGACAATTCTCAAGTTTGAATTTTTCTACCTGGAGAAAGCATGCATTGTTTCTGTGATTGAAGTACTCAGCAAAGTTATTACGAAGCAGGCTCAGCTGCATTTTGTGGGACTCGCTCTTGTTGAAATGCATTCAGCATCCGGTTTTAATTCTTTCCCACAGAGTTTGTGAGAGCCTGTTACAGATTAGTAGACTCTTTCTGCGATAGCCTTGGGTTTATTTTCTCTCATCTTAGCTAGTGTCGTTGAGTTGTTTTTTTGCCAGCACTTTTAAATGCTCAGAGACACTGTGTGCCACAGAGTGAGCTGGTCAGTAAATCACACAGTTCAAAAACACGACCTTCACAGAGTTGGCCTAGTAAGCACAGAAGCTTGTTCCCTGTAGGTCTTATTCCAGGAAATCAGTTGCTGAGACTAAAGCCCGTCTCCCCAAGCCTGTCTGTGCCTCCTCCTCTCTGGGGCGTCTTCCAAGCAATCAGACAAGCAATTGGAGACTGAGCCTGCAGGCAGTCAGCCTATTCTCCACCCTTTTCATGTCTCTTCTGCTTCTGGGAGACAAGCGGCGAGGAGAGCTTATCTCAGCAGGAGTGGGAGATACCTGTTCATCTGTCTAACTCATCTCTGCTCCTGACCTCTCTCCTCCCACTCACCTGCTTTAGCTTCTTCTTCTGATTCTTGACTTCTCTCTTTCACAGTCTCCCCCAGCTCACTAAACCCTGTTGCCTCTTCAGCTTCCAATACCTCCTCTTCCCTGCCTTCCCCCTCTGACCACTCATTGTTGTCCCATCACCACTCCTCCTGTGGGTGCAATTGAAAAAGAATGAGAAAGGACACTGAGCCAGGCTGTTCCCTTATAGAGTCCCCCCACAGATCCAGAATGACCTATATTCTTCTTTCCTAGATATACTTGAGGAAACCCCTTCATTGGCTTCATCCACATGGGGAAATTGGGTCTGTCATCTGTTTGCCATTTAGAATTCCTAACGTTACTTAGAAATCTGAAAGATATAATGACATGTTCTTGTTATGTACCAATCCCATTATTTATATGAGAATAATACCACGAATGCTACAAAACGCCGACTGTTTGTCGTTTATTTCTTCTACTGAAGTCCAAATTCCTGCCGGGCACACCTCATTTCTGAGGCGTAACAAGGAGTGAAGTTAAC